>NW_005843060.1:338429-374734 GCF_000455745.1 Alligator sinensis
ATTAGATATTTAGCTTCAGTAACTCAGATGCGTGTTTAAACGGCTACCTCAGCCACTCTGGTTTGCTCTATGGGGTTCCTTTGATATTCCTGTAAGATTTCTTGATATTGCTCTACCTTTTACCCTGTTTCTGCCCTACCCCCTGTAATCAATAAAGTTCTCTTGTGACCGGTGTGGGAGACTTATTGAGGGGTGGGTCTAAATTATGCCAAGGAGGCCCCTGAGGTCTGTGGTGGAGGCTTCCTAATAAGCCCCTGACTTGGGGAAGTGCCCCAAGTGCTTGTATTGGGTCTAGCACCCATTGGACGATCAGGCCTGTGTTTTCCAAGGTGCGCAGAGCCAGAAGTGAGTCCAGAGCCTTGGATGGTGGCAGCGGGAACCCCAGGCTAGCGGGTGTGCTCCAGGGAAGGGGTTGGCCGGACGGGAGGCACCCTAAGGGAGGCACTCGGAGCCTGGGAGGTGGTCGGGCGCAGGGAGGTGGGCGGCTCAACGCAGGAGCTCCCCCTACTGGCCCGCCACACTCAGCACCTCTGCAGATCAGACCACAGACTCTCACATGAGGTACTCCAACAAGGAGGAGCACACGGAGTGGCAGTGAGTAAGAAAGGCCCAGTTTGTGACATGCCCAGCATCACCCAGGAGCTCTGTGGCAACGGAAAGGAACAGAATCCAGTTCTCCATGGCAGCACCTGACTGCTTCAGAGACCACATTGTCCTTTTGGTGCTGGAAACCCCTGCCACAAGCATTATCAGAGCTACGAGCATCTGAAAACTGGGTCCTATTATTCGTACAGTTAGTCCTATCTATCACGTGCTCTACCTATATTAGTGACAATTGTTCAACAATTTGTGGTAAAAATATGTTATAATCTAGTCATTATGATTTTGCAATAACGTTTGTGTAGCAGCTGTGTGGTAAAAATGTCTCATCTCCCTACACAAAGGCTTCACAGCTGAGAACTGTTTAGTTTCACTACATAATTGCTTCTGCATATTATCACACTTGCTTCTGCTAAGGTATGTAGGCCAATGATAAATTTACGAGTAGCACTAGACTTCTGCAGACATAGCCAGGAACAGATGCAACAAATAACTCCTTACGAGAGATAAGAGAAGAGGGACAGGGAAAGATGCTGATGTGAAGAACTCAGACCTTGACTGAAGAATGACCGAAATGGACTTAAGGACGGCCCCAGGGAGGAGATTTAAGATGTAAATGAGACATGTATGTAAACCGTCATAGAACATGTACCTGCTAGACATATGTTGTAAGACGTAATACTTGGGCTACCAATAATTACGCGACACGTTAAAATCTTTTGTTTATGTTAGCTATAAAAAGGAACCCCAGACTCTGTTTGGGGTCGACACGGATTTGAGTAAATTAAGCTCCCTTGTCGAACTTGTTTGCAAACAATAAATCTGAATTTGGCCCCAGCCTGTGTGTGTGCCTCTCCCCTAGAGGTGGATTGGACAAGCCTCCAGGGGTACGAAACTAGCCGTTTGTGCAACAAATTTTCCCACCAAAAAAAAAAAGAAGATGCTGTGAGAAAATGTGACTGTCTACTGTCAATTTTGACAAAATGGCACTGCACTGTTTGCGGTGGGGGGCAGTGGGGAGGGGGTGGTATGGAGAAGACATCTTTTTTCTGATTAATTTTTGGAACCAAAAGCACATTTCTCGTGGTGAAATGTTGTTTTAAAAGCAAAACTCTCTCTTCTGAAGTTCAACTCATTCCTTTTATGACAGCCTACTTGTTGTCTTCAAGAAGCATTACAGCATACTGGGTGCATCTCCACGTGCAATTAATGCGATGTGATAAATTCCGATGCAGTTTGCGCCAGAGAAAACTGTTCCCAGACACAGCATTTACTTGTGTGCTCAGGACCACAGCACTTCGAGCTTGGATGGAGCGCTCCCGGGCTGGCAAAGGGCATGTGGGAGGTCATCACTAGGCTCCGGGTGGCAGTGCTGGGCAGTGGAGGGAGTGCCTGGGGCATGAGGATGCTTTCTTGTGGGGCCAGTCCTTGTCACCATCCACAATTGTGTTTCAGCAGAGTTAATTCATTTGCTGTGTCCTAATAGCAGCACACATGTAGACTGTGACTCTTTATTATGGAGCTAATTAGTTAACTGCAGTAAAGTGCATGTGGAGATGCACCCAGTGCTACTGGCTGGGTCCAATGTCTACGGACCATTGAAATGATCAGTGAGCTGCTCGGCTGTTCTGCATTGGCCTTCAAGGCTGAAGTTATTGCTTGTGGTTAGAGCCAAATATGGCTCCTTTTCCTACAGGCATAATACCAGACCGACTATAGAGGAACAGAGTAATTCACCTACCTGCACTAGAGCTCTGCCTGGCTTGTACCAGTGTGAGGGGAGCAGAGTTACTGGGTCAGCATACAGAGAGAACGCACTTGCCCAAGGTTGCTTTGGCTGTTCGGGGCCAAGGCTTGTTCATAAATCCAGGCCAGATCCTCTGCTGGTGCCAGTCAGCATCCTTCCACTGGAGACCGAGGAGCTTGGACACCAGCATGAGGTGTGGCCCATTGTGCTATAAGGAGGTTGAAAAAACGTGAGTCTTGTTACTCGCCTTGGGGACATGAATGCCTTTCAGATCAGAAGCTTTACCCATCTCCCATGTTTTGTCTTGTCTTTTTGAGAAGACATCACACCACACTATGGGTTAAGTCTATACTGTGGTCTGTGATGTCTCCTCCTCAAAAGGAGATGACCATTAACTTCTATCTGGTAACATCTGCCTCCAGCTCAGTCCAGCTCCATGCTTCCTCCTCCCTGTGTCTGACAAACATTTCCACACCCTTTCCATATATTCACTGCAAAACACCTTGAAAAGCAGTTTCTCTTGGCTCCCAGAACTCCCTGCTTCCCTCTCCTCCCCCACATTTTGTTTTTCCAGACCGCCTGTTTTCTTCCTTGGGCAGCAGAGTCTAAACCAGGAGGTGAAACAGGATCTATCACCTTCTGGGAGAGATGAACAGAACCTCTTGGCCCCTCCTAGTCCTTCCATTCAAAGAATCCAGGACCCGTACCTTGATCTCTGAGCTGGAGCACGAGAAGGGGCATCTGCCCTGCTCCTCTTCATGAGTCCCCATGAGAGGAAAGAGCACAGTGATGATTGGCTGGATGGGGATCCCTCTGTGATGCCACAGGAAACGCTGTCTCTGTTTATCTGAAATGCTCCCCTCCCTAACACTGTTACAGAGCAGGGCTTTTATGTTTGCAGTATCAAACCATTTCTGGCCTGAAGTGCTCAGTGGAAAGCCTGCATAGGGATGCTGAGACATAAAGCCTCTGCACAGAACAACCACTTCCCAAACCAAATCCTCCTAGAGCCTCTGAAAGGCACAGTTCTCTTCACATCTCTTGGGAAAGCAAACAACTCCTTCTGTCTTCACATGGAGCAGGTCTCCACAGATGTCCTTTCAGGAGGAGCTGAGAAGTGAGAAAGGGTAGGCAACCTGTGGGTTTTCTCTGCCAAGTGACCGGGTTTCCAATACACCCTTTTCAAGGTCTGTATTTCTCATTTCTGAAGGTACCTTCAGAGTCCAGCCGGATTCTCCCTTTGATCCCCAGCTCCTGGAGCTGTTGGAGTGGGTAAGAGGATCGGTCGTCCCTTGGACCAATGTGGATCTTGACACTGGGAGGCGTACACGTGAGCATGATATCTTGACTCTGAAGGCACCAAAACACAAGGAATATCAGATCTACCCTTCTGGTAATTTTACATCTCATGATATTCAGTTTAGGCTGGCTACTCTCAGCATGTGCAGTGTGCAGCTGTGACAGCCCACACACACCTTCTCTCTATGCACGTCCCAGTACGGGCTGGCTCCTCCAGTTATGGCTTCCTCTCTTTTTTGCCCCCTACCACTCCCTTGGAAGAACTCTTCTCCACATTTCCACATGTTATGAGCTTTCTGTGGCCTCGTGCAGCTTAGCACCTTCAGCTACCAAACCATGAGACTCTGGGCATTTATACACATATATTTTTATGCTGCAATGTACCATAGATCTGGCGTGTTGAAGAAGACATGATGAATCCAGTCAGCTTTGCATGTGGGCTGACGCACACTGCACTCTGTGGCATGCAGTTGTATAAGCAGTGAAATGCACGTCAGCACACAGAAAACAGCAGTGGTGCCCTTTTGAACTAAAACACTTTTGAAGTGTCTTAGCGCACCACCACCATTTTGTCAGCATTAACACGCATATCGCTATTTATACAGATGCATGCACCTCAGCGCCAAAACTACAAGCATGTGTACAAATGCTCTTTGTCTCTATCTGCCACATCCATCTGCCCTGGTTTCTACTCCTGACACTGGCCTATCCATCCCTCCACTCCAGACTGTATTCTTCTCATTTCACTCCCTATAGCTCCATTTATCTTCTTCTCTTCCCCCTGTTCCCTTTCAGACTCCTTCTCACCTTCCCCTGTTTGAGACCCCTAGTGACACGTGTGGGTGCGCTGGACCCTCAGGTGGATCATGCTGAAGCTGTTTCATAATTGTCAAATGGGGCCCAAACATTGGAGATTGAGAAGTCCTACACAAGGTCAGTTGCTTGCAGTTCCTTCCGAGGGGTCCTGGCTTTCTGCTTTGGGCAGTCAAAGAGGGGACTGATACAGAGCCTGTAATGGGAGGGAGGTGGTGAGTCTCTCTCACCTTACAGATATAAGGACATAGAAGTATTGGTGGCCTCAGTGAACATCATCCTGCAATGTACCAGATGGGCCCATTCCTTTGAGCACCTACTGTTTGTAGTCTCCAATTCACATGGCAACTAGCTCTATATGTAGGTTTCAAGCACATCCATCCATCCCAAACTCCAACCCCCTGGCTTCTCCATTCACCTCCCTCACCTGTCCTTCTCACCTCCTCTTTAAAGCATTCATTTAAACTATCTGACTAGTGCCACCTGTACTCCCATCTCCATTGTCTCACACTGTGCCTGACCTCTAAACTAACCACTAGCCAGAACTCACCAACATAGGTGCATCATTTAGTCCTTTGTCTAGCTGATCTCCAGGGCATTGATGCAAGTCACAATGTGGTCTCCCGAGAATTATTTTTTGGGCCTCATTTCACTGTGAAGGAAAGGCAATGATGTATTAAAGATGTGCACTTAAGAGGAGGACAAAGAAGGGAATAGCTTGCATGTTAACATGGAGTTAAAATAAAGGAGATGGTATAGTGAATGCCAAAGACTTCAATGAGTTTTGTTTCTGTCTCAGCCAAGAAAGCTTAAGGCCAGACGCTTTTTGAGCATTTCTATGAACAGAGATAGGCATGTCAATGAGAAAGTAAAACAAAAAAAGACAAGTCAGCCTAACATTAACCATGACCCCAGCCACTGTGAAGAATTTCTAGACTAAACCAATATCATTGCATAAGTATCTACAAGACAATAAGAAGCTAATTAAACAAGTCACCATTATTTTGTCTATCAATTTTGGTTTTTGCTTAAGAGAACAAGTTCCATGGAAAACAGGAAGGCAGAAGTCATGACATACCATGACATCATCAGGGCTTTTGGCACTGTCCCAGATGATGCTGTGTAACGTATGTTCACATCACCATCACCACAGTGTACAAAGGGTTAAAAATACTGTCAGACAGCAATTATCAAGTGTTGTGCAGTAGGCCTGTGTGAATAGGCAGCTATTCGATTCAAATTTGGATTCGCCCATTTCGGATTCATCCGATTCAATTCAGAGATCTGAATTGCCTTTCTCATTCCATTTGGCTGAATTGATTCATTAAAGATTTGGAAAAGATTCAGCGATTTGGAGATCCGGCCATATGGTATAATGGGGAATCAATGAAATATCTATAACTTTGGGTTGTTTTGGCTGATTCAGATGAAACTTGCAGGGATGGTAGCCGATGCTGAAGGCATGAATCCTGACAAGGTTCAGGGTGATAGTTGCAGGGGGGTTTTCAGATACTGTACTTCACAGTCCTAAAAGCAAAACTCATGTCACGTGTGTGTGTTAAGCCACAGCAAGGTGAAAATTGCAGGGGTAGTAGCTCTTTCTGAGGTCACAAAGCCTGCCAAGTTTCAAGGATATAGGAACAGGAGATTCTGGAAAACTACACCTCAAACTGCTAACAAGCAAAACTCATGGCTTAGGTGACACTGAGTGTGTGCTAAGGCACAGGGGGATGAAAACTGCAGGGGGAGTCTGGGCTCTGGGACCCTGCACCTCTGGCCACAGGCAGGCAAAACCTGGACATCTGACTCCCCAGGCACCTCGACACTTGTACTTGTACTGCTCCATCCCCCTTTCCCACTCCCCACAACCTCAGCCTGTCCCTCTCTCCCTGACATGTCCATTTCCATTTTCACTGACTGGCTTTCTTGCCCGCATTGCATGCCAGGCCAGCCTCTGGCTTCTTTAGTATTTCTTCCATCCAGGACCAGGAGACACACCAACTGCAGGTACTTTCTCAGTCTGAAAAAGGGTTTTTCAACCCAAAAGCTTCCTAAGATATATTTTTCTAACAATTTTGTGGTTTTTTTCATAATAAACGTATATACATAAAAACACAAGATAAGTCACCACACACCATGAGTAACATATATCCAACACAACATCTTTACTTCTTGCTGTCAAATCCTTTATAAAAAGAAAGACTCTGTGACAGTTCTGTCTGGGTACCTTTGATGCTGCTGGTGCTATTGGTGTTGAGGCAGCTAATTTATTTTGACCTGCCATCGTATACAGTGGTGGACTGAACTGAGGCTGTAGGGGAAGAGGAGGCCTCATGGGGGCACTCTGCCATGTTGTGCAGAGGCCCCAGATCTAGAAAGTGTGCACCTGAACACACACACAGTCCCACAAGCACCCATGTCATGAGTTTTTCCTGCCTGTGGCCACAGGTGCAGGGGCCCAGAACCCAGACTCCCCTGCACCAATCTTCTTGGCAGCTGGCAGGCTTTGCAGCTGCAGCAGGCGCTACCACCCCTGCAGTTTTCAACCCACAGTGCCTTAACACACACTCAGTGTCACTCATGCATGTTAAGAGTCTACTACAGACCTCCTAACCAGAATGCACCAATCTTCTTGGCAGCTGGCAGGCTTTGCAGCTGCAGCAGGCGCTACCACCCCTGCAGTTTTCAACCCACAGTGCCTTAACACACACTCAGTGTCACTCATGCATGTTAAGAGTCTACTACAGACCTCCTAACCAGAAACAAGAGTTGGACCAGGAATTCATCAGGGAACTGGCTGAGGCTGCGTGCTCTCGGTGCATGGTTGTCATGGGAGACTTTAACTACCCGGACATCATGGGAAGAGCACTCAGCCAAATCCGATCAGTCGCAAAACTTCCTTGCATGTATGGATGAGCTCTACTTGACTCAAGAAGTATATGGGCCAACAAGAGGCAAAGCGTTGCTGAATATAGTACTGCGAAAGGGGATGATCTAGTCAGTGACCTAAGAATCGATGGGAAGCTGAGTGATAGTGACCATGAGCTGTTCACCTTTACTATCCATTGCAAAGCTGGCAAGTCAGTCAGCAATACAGAAGACCTCAAATTCAGGAAAGCTGACTTTGACAATATCAGGAGCCTCATTGTCAAAGCCCTAAGTGACCATGACTGAAGAGGAAGAGGAGTCCTAGAGGAGTGGTTGCTCCTCAAGGGAGTGATCCTGACAGCACAAGGAATGGCCTTTCCATTTCAGAGGAAGGGTAGCAAAAGGGAACAGCAATCCCCTTGACTCAGCAGTGAACTCGAGGACCTCCTACGCCTCAAAAGTGAGACTTATAAAAGATGGAAGGCTGGAATTACCACCAAGAACGAGTACTCAGCACTGGTCCATACCTGCAGGGAGCAGATCAGGAAATCTAATGCTGCAACTGAGCTACACCTGGCTTCACATATCAAGGACACAAAAAAAAATCCTTTTTCAGATATGTAGGTATTTAAGGGGTAGGGTGGGGGAAGCAAGGGTAACATTGGACCCCTGCTGAATGGAGACAGCTCATAACCAACACCCAGGAAAAGGCCAATCTACTTAATGTGTACTTTGCATCGGACTTTCATCAGTCCAATTAAGTTGCCCTGCCTAGCAAGATGTGGGACAGCCAGGGTGAGGGTGTATTTATCCCCAGCATCAGTGTCGAACTAGTAAAGGATCACCTTGAGAGGCTGGAGACCTTCAAGTCAGCTGGTCCTGACAGATTACACCCTAGAATACTCGAGGAGCTGGCAGGTGTCATAGCCCAATATAACAAGTATCCGCTCTGGGCCGAGCTAAACGTGGCCCGCACACATGTTCCTGGGGCAACCACCTACCTACTCGCCTGCCATGCCTTGTTGATAATTAATTAATTGGTGTTAATTAGCGGGAGGCTGCCCTTGTACTGCCCTGCTGCCAGGGGGCACTATCTGCGGCTCTTTTTCCTCCCCTACACCGCAGTCCACACCTCGCCGATGGAATAGCCATTATGTCTCAGCCCTATCACTATCTGGCCCCCTGTTGTCCTTTCTGGGCCTTCCTTCCTTTGATACACACCCCCTCTGGCACTAGGTATCTCCCCAGCCCTGTCTCACTCTGTGCCCTCTTCTCCAGGGCCTTATCAACAATGCTGCCCCTTCTCTCCATGTCCCCACTGGGACTTCTCAATAATGACTCCCTCTCTCCGGGGCTCACCATGCCCACATTGGTGCTTCTCAGTAAGGCTGCCCCCTCTCCTGGGGTTCACCGTGCCCACACCCGGCTTCTCAGTAAGGCTGCCCCCTCTCTGGGGTTCACCGTGCCTGCTCCCAGCTTCTCAGTAAAGCAGCCCCCTCTCTGGGGCTCACCACGCCCACACTGGGGCTTCTCAGTAGTGCCCCCTCTCTGAGGCCTTCTCAGTGATGCTGTCCTCTCTCTGGGGCTGTCTCAATAAAGGCTGCCCTGTCTCTGGGCTCACCACACCTGCACTGGGGCTTCTCAGTAAGCCTGCCCCCTCTCTGGGGCTTATCGTGCCCACACTGGGCTTCTCAGTAAGGCTGCCCCCTTTCCAGGGGCTTCTCCGCTGCCCCTCTCTCTGGAACTGGGGTCTGTGCACCCTGAATGCTGCGCCCTTACTGGTGCTGGGGTCCCCACTCTGCTGTGAGTCCCCTATGAAGCCTCCTCCATCCCCTGATAGCCTCACCCAAACCACTGGTGATAAACAGCAACATAAACACAAGCCCATAGCCTACAACATAAACATAAGTCAACCAGCTATAATCACGCTTTGCCTACCGGGGTTCTTCATCCCACAGCTGTGTCAGAGAGCTCCTTCCTCCGTGGCTGTTGGCAGGGCACTGCCTCTGGCCTCAGCTCTTTGGGTTTATAAGAGAGCCAGGCCCTGCCCCTTCTAGTCAGCTCACCTCTTCTGGTTGCACTGGCAACCCACAGCTGGGCTCCTTATTCCCTGCTAGGGCGCTTTCCCTGGCAGTTTCCCCTCTTTAGGAGCAGGGCACCTAAGTGCCCTGTGACACCCAACCATTGGCAAAAATATTTGAAAACTCAGGGAGCTCAGGTGAAGTACCTGAAAACTGGAAGAAGGCCAATGTGGTACCCATCTTCAAGAAAGGGCAGAAAGTAGATCCCAGGAATTACAGGCCAATCATCTTGACCTCAATCCCTGGTAAGCTTCTCGAGAAAATTATCAAAGAGACTCTAATGGATAGGCTGGCTGAGGACAACTTCCTGAGGGATAGCCAGCATGGGTTTATCATGGGTAGGTCTTCTCTGACCAATCTCATCTCCTTCTATGACCAGGTGACATATCACCTGGACAAGGGAGAAGAGATTGATGTCATATACCTGGATTTCAAAATAGCCTTTCATCTTGTGTCCATTGACCTCCTCATGGAAAAAAAAAAATGGCCAACTGTGGCCTCGGCTACACCACAGTCCAATGGTTGGGAAATTGGCTCCAAGGTTGGACCCAGAGAGTAGTGGTCAATGGTTGCAAATCATTATGATGCTCCGTGACCAGTGACATCCCTCAAGGCTCTTTCCTTGGATTGGTTCTCTTTAACATCTTTATCAATGATGTAGATATTGGTGTCAGAAGTGCACTGGCTAACTTCGCCATTGACACTAAACTTTGGGGCAAAGCGTCCACACCGGAGGACAGGCTAATGATCCAGGTTGACTTGAATAAACTTAATAAGTGGGTGGTTACAAACCTGATAATGTTCAATACCAATAAATGTAAGGCACTCCACCTCAGGGTAAAAAAAAAACAAAAAACAAAAAACCCACACATGATTAAAGGCTTGGCAGTGCTATGCTTGCTAGCACCACTGCTGAAAGAGACTTGGGGGTCATGATTGACCACAAGATGAACATGAGCTACCAATGCAATGTCACAGTTGCTAAAGCTAATCAAACTCTGGCTTGCATCCATAGATGCTTCTCAAATAAATCTCAGGATGTCATCCTCCCGCTGTACTCGGCCACAGTGAGGCCACAGCTGGAGTACTGTATCCAATGTTGAGAAGCTTGAGAGAGTCCAGAGGAGAGCCATGTGCGTGATCAGAGGGCAAGATAATAGATCTTATGAAGAGAGGCTGAGACCCATGGGACTCTTCAGCCTGGAGAAGCACAGGCTCGGGGGGTGGGGGGGAACTGGTGGCTGCCTATTAGTACATAAGGGGTGTGCATCAGGATCTGAAAGAACTTCTGTTCACCAGAGCACCCAAAGGTGAAACAAGGATGAATGGTCATAAATTCCTCCAAGACCTTTTAAGGCTGGACATAAGAAACATTTTTGTTACTGTCTGAGCCCCCAAGACCTGGAACAGACTCCCTCCAGAAGTGGTGCAGGCACCTACTCTGGACTCTTTCAAGAAATGTTTGGATGCTTATCTTTTTGGGATCCTTTGACCCTAGCTGACTTCCAGCCCCTGGAGCAGGGGACTGGACTTGATGAGCTTCAAGGTCCTTTCCAGCCCTAACATCTATGAATATATGTCACAAATTTTGCTTGTCAGCCCGGTGAGGCTGTCTCCTCTTCCCCAAGTGTGGGTGTCTCCTCCTTCGGCAGGGGGCCCACAGCTGCTTTAGGCTCTTTCAGCTGTCTGCCCATCCGTGGCCCTGTGCACTGCTTTGGGCACTGATGCCTCTGCCTTATGCTGGGTTTGGAGACCTGAGGTGCCTTGTGCAGCACTGGGGTCTCACTTCACTCTCAGATTCTTTACCTGGGTATGTACTTCTCTCTCCAGTTGAAGGGAGAAGTTAACAGGGCATGTGTGCTCTGGGGTGGTGCTGTGTGCAGTTTCCTGGTCTTGTGCCAGGGATTGGGGGCCCAAGCTACTTCGAGCAGCTCCCAAGATCTTGGTCCCTCTTAGACTGCACCGTGCACTGGCTGTGCATCTACTGCCTGGCCTCGTCCTAGGGGTTGGAAACCCGAGCCACCTTGAGCAGCTCCCAGGGTGTCAGTCCCCAGCCATGCACCGGCTGCCTGGTATTGGGCACCAGAGCCACCTCAAGCAGCTCCCAGGGCTCCGCTCTGTGCACCTCCCATGCACTGCTCACCACGCTCCTTCATGGTGGGGCTCAGGGACACAATGACTTGTTGCTCCCTGTCTGACAAAGGGGAGTCGGTGGGCTCTTCAGGACAACAGCTCTGCCCCACTGGTCATCTCTTGCCAGCTCTTTTTCACCTGCTCTCTTGTTCATTCCTTGATGCAGCAGCCCATGTGCTGGGCATACTACTATTTTATTCCCTCCATAGGCTCTGCCCCCAGATTGCAAATGGACCTATCACAAAGAGATGGGGTATAGTCCTCAATTAGGTCCAGCTCTTCACCTCATCCAGGGGGAGAGGCAGGGCAAGTCTTTCCCTTGGCTTCTCCTGATTTCGCTTCAAGCCCTTATGAGCCAGCAAGCTGTTGCCATCAAGCCCACCACAGGTGCAAGATGAGGAAGTGTTTCAGCAACAAGTGACTCCTCATTTTGCACAGGACGTAGAAGTACAGGCTCTTAAGGCAGTTTTTGAAATTGAGCCAGTAGGACAAAATGTAACTATTTTTATGGATTGAGATTGGAATTGTAGGGCACTGATGACATGGTTGCCCACGTAGTATAGGCAAAAGAACCAGATGTATATGAGAGAATGAAAATTAGTGGCTCATTCAGCTTCGTTGGAACAAACATATCAGCTTATTGTTAATAGATCAAGAAAGACTATAGTCCAGCACATCAGAGGCCATCAGAAGACAAAGAGTAAAAAAGGATTCTGAGATAGATGAGCAGATGCACTGATTAAAGATGTGGCCAGAAAGGGCAAGTTAATGCCTGCATGTGGCAGTGCTTACTTGCCAAGCTCAAAGAAATTCATGTGGTGCGCCTAGATTATTTAATTATTTGCAGGCAAATGACTCAGATTTGAAACAGATTTGAAAAGCCTTCTAAGCAGAGAGGATGTGACACAACTAGAAGGTGTGATTTGGAGTATTGACCCAGCTACTCAGGCTAGACAGTGGGTAGATCCACAAGAAGTCAGAAACGAGTTGACACAGTTTGTACATGAAAAAAGACACCTATGATGGAAAGAGACCATAGAGATAGTCTCTCAGACAGTATGGTGGCCCTCTGTTGAGCAAGATGTACAGCGATGAATAGATAACTGTTTGCCCTGTGCAGTGGTCAATGCTGATTCTAGTAAAAGAAAGGTACAACTGAGGCATCAGAATTAATGGATCATGGTCAAGGATACAGGTGGATAATATTGGACCCTTGCCTACTATGAAAAATGGAAACAAATATCGCTTAGTAGTAATAGATCTGTCCCAGTGGAGCTGGGACGCCAGAGGAGCCCCGGGTCAGCAGGGAGGCCTACTTACCTTCCGCATGGCCAGAAGAGCTGGGGGAGCCGTGCACGCCGAAGACGCCACCACGGGGAAACAGCCGGGCCTTTATCCGGCTGCGGCTGAGCAGCGGGGGGGGACATAAATTCCTCCAAGACCTTTTAAGGCTGGACATAAGAAACATTTTTGTTACTGTCTGAGCCCCCAAGACCTGGAACAGACTCCCTCCAGAAGTGGTGCAGGCACCTACTCTGGACTCTTTCCAGAAATGTTTGGATGCTTATCTTTTTGGGATCCTTTGACCCTAGCTGACTTCCAGCCCCTGGAGCAGGGGACTGGACTTGATGAGCTTCAAGGTCCTTTCCAGCCCTAACATCTATGAATATATGTCACAAATTTTGCTTGTCAGCCCGGTGAGGCTGTCTCCTCTTCCCCAAGTGCGGGTGTCTCCTCCTTCGGCAGGGGGCCCACAGCTGCTCTAGGCTCTTTCAGCTGTCCACCCACCCGTGGCCCTGTGCACTGCTTTGGGCACTGATGCCTCTGCCTTATGCTGGGTTTGGAGACCTGAGGTGCCTTGTGCAGCACTGGGGTCTCACTTCACTCTCAGATTCTTTACCTGGGTATGTACTTCTCTCTCCAGTTGAAGGGAGAAGTTAACAGGGCATGTGTGCTCTGGGGTGGTGCTGTGTGCAGTTTCCTGGTCTTGTGCCAGGGATTGGGGGCCCAAGCTACTTCGAGCAGCTCCCAAGATCTTGGTCCCTCTTAGACTGCACCGTGCACTGGCTGTGCATCTACTGCCTGGCCTCGTCCTAGGGGTTGGAAACCCGAGCCACCTTGAGCAGCTCCCAGGGTGTCAGTCCCCAGCCATGCACCGGCTGCCTGGTATTGGGCACCAGAGCCACCTCAAGCAGCTCCCAGGGCTCCGCTCTGTGCACCTCCCATGCACTGCTCACCACGCTCCTTCATGGTGGGGCTCAGGGACACAATGACTTGTTGCTCCCTGTCTGACAAAGGGGAGTCGGTGGGCTCTTCAGGACAACAGCTCTGCCCCACTGGTCATCTCTTGCCAGCTCTTTTTCACCTGCTCTCTTGTTCATTCCTTGATGCAGCAGCCCATGTGCTGGGCATACTACTATTTTATTCCCTCCATAGGCTCTGCCCCCAGATTGCAAATGGACCTATCACAAAGAGATGGGGTATAGTCCTCAATTAGGTCCAGCTCTTCACCTCATCCAGGGGGAGAGGCAGGGCAAGTCTTTCCCTTGGCTTCTCCTGATTTCGCTTCAAGCCCTTATGAGCCAGCAAGCTGTTGCCATCAAGCCCACCACAGGTGCAAGATGAGGAAGTGTTTCAGCAACAAGTGACTCCTCATTTTGCACAGGACGTAGAAGTACAGGCTCTTAAGGCAGTTTTTGAAATTGAGCCAGTAGGACAAAATGTAACTATTTTTATGGATTGAGATTGGAATTGTAGGGCACTGATGACATGGTTGCCCACGTAGTATAGGCAAAAGAACCAGATGTATATGAGAGAATGAAAATTAGTGGCTCATTCAGCTTCGTTGGAACAAACATATCAGCTTATTGTTAATAGATCAAGAAAGACTATAGTCCAGCACATCAGAGGCCATCAGAAGACAAAGAGTAAAAAAGGATTCTGAGATAGATGAGCAGATGCACTGATTAAAGATGTGGCCAGAAAGGGCAAGTTAATGCCTGCATGTGGCAGTGCTTACTTGCCAAGCTCAAAGAAATTCATGTGGTGCGCCTAGATTATTTAATTATTTGCAGGCAAATGACTCAGATTTGAAACAGATTTGAAAAGCCTTCTAAGCAGAGAGGATGTGACACAACTAGAAGGTGTGATTTGGAGTATTGACCCAGCTACTCAGGCTAGACAGTGGGTAGATCCACAAGAAGTCAGAAACGAGTTGACACAGTTTGTACATGAAAAAAGACACCTATGATGGAAAGAGACCATAGAGATAGTCTCTCAGACAGTATGGTGGCCCTCTGTTGAGCAAGATGTACAGCGATGAATAGATAACTGTTTGCCCTGTGCAGTGGTCAATGCTGATTCTAGTAAAAGAAAGGTACAACTGAGGCATCAGAATTAATGGATCATGGTCAAGGATACAGGTGGATAATATTGGACCCTTGCCTACTATGAAAAATGGAAACAAATATCGCTTAGTAGTAATAGATCTGTCCCAGTGGAGCTGGGACGCCAGAGGAGCCCCGGGTCAGCAGGGAGGCCTACTTACCTTCCGCATGGCCAGAAGAGCTGGGGGAGCCGTGCACGCCGAAGACGCCACCACGGGGAAACAGCCGGGCCTTTATCCGGCTGCGGCTGAGCAGCGGGGGTGGAGGACGCCTCCCGGAGGGAATAAAAAGCAGCCCCGCCGGGGCAGCGGGGCGGTTGATGAGGAGGGACCACAAGGGGGAACCCCAGCGTGGAGGAGAGCAACCGCCGCTCTCGGTGCGGCCGAGAGCGAGGTGTGGAGCCAGGGCAGGCTCCGAGGAAGCCGGCAACACAGCTGGCCACAGGTTTGATCGCGGAGCCGGCTACAGCGCCGAAAGTGAAACTGACGGCGGTGCACATCGCGGAGCTGGGGAAGGAGCCGGCGGCAGCTGGAACGGTGGAGTCGGTGAAGTAACTGGCTGTGCCGCAAGTAGCAGCGCCAGTGAGGGAACTGGCTGCACTCGGAGCAGCGGAGCCAGGGAAAGGACCAGCGGCAGCCTAAACAGCAGGGCCGGTGGAGGAACCAGCTATGCTGCAGGCGAGAAGGCCGGTGAAGTAGCCGGCTGCTTTGAAAGTAGTAGGGCCGGGGCTGGGAAGAGTGGCCAGATTCAGGGAGGAGCCGAGGGAGCAGGCTGGGGCCAGCGACCCTGGCAGACGCCATAGTGAGCAGGAGACCTGGGTGGACAGCTGGCAGGTCGGAGGTGAGGCAGCGGCGGTCAGAGGGCAGCAGTGAAGCCAAAAGAAGACAGAACACAGGTGGCGAGTGGCTGGGGGGTAGGGGGGGACGGAGCCCCAAGACAGCCTGCTGGGAATCGCACCTACTCTAGTGGCTAAACCAAACGACCCCCCACTGAGGTTACATTCAAAGTCGTGGCAGGCGAGTTCAGGGGCCTCCCTGATTTCAGCAGAGGTAGCCTTCGGGGCCCACCTGTGAGCCCGGAGTCCATAAAATCTAGGGACCGGGCGAGGGTGGCGCCGGTTACTAGACGTAAAACTGCTAACATAACTGCAAAGCAATTATTCAATACTGTTTTCCCGGTGGCGAGTACCTAAAAAAATAGATTTGGATCAGGAACTTCATTTTGTTGCAGAAGTTATGAAAGAACTATTTCCACGTTAGGTATTAAACAGAGGTTTCACATTGCTGGGCACCCTCAGGGCTCAGGTCAAGTAGAAAGAACCAAAGAACATTAAAGGATTAATTGGCTAAAATGGTAAAATGTGATGGAAAGGATTGGGATGAAAAATTACTGGTAATTTTGATGGCACTTTGAGCAGCTCTAGCAGCTCATGGGTTTGCCCCCTTTTCTGTCATGACAGGCAGACAAATGCAATTGCCACAGCAGTGGTGGATGGGTACACACTTACCTGATGACTTAGTCCTTTGGTTGGTAACGGATCAGTGGGTACAGGCTTTAATACAACACATCAAGGATATACATGTCAGCATGACCTAAATGTCAAAAGAGTGGACAAGATATATGGGCCTAAGAAATATCTGACAGAATGGAAGATAGGTGACCAGGTGACGTACAGAAAATGGGAAGATAAAGAGCATGGACCAGATGTTAGATGGAAGGGCCCTGCATATGTGGTGGACAAGGCAAGTCCAACTGTTTACTTAGTTGAATTTCCACGAAAAATGCGGGGAGATAGCCTTTGGAGAAAATGGTTTCACAAATCACAGTTAAAACCTTGGAAAGAAAGTTATTTTTTTTTAATTTTTTTTGCGGTGAGATACAGAAAAGCATAGCAGACTTAAAGTATAGACTACATGGGTGGACCATACCAGAGCTGACAGATTGGGCAAGCACCGGTAGAGGATCTGGACTATCTGTTGATTTCTGTATGGACAGACAACACCCTGAATTAGTTTTCATCATTGGATGAGAGGGTATTATGGAAGTACAATTGAGACTAAGGTCCCATTTGAATCAAAGTATGATATTAATAGGATTTCTTGAAAACTGTGCCACAAGGAGTAGCAGAAGGCACTGCTATTGTAAAAAGTGCAAACCAACATTGTCACAAAATTGTCATCTTTGAGGACACATGAGAGGATTTTGGAGACAGGAGTTAATTCAAAAACAGCCAAGGTCATTTATTTGGTTGGAGTTTGGTGACTGTCTCCCAGGAAGACAGCCTGGAGGATCCCTTTTACGTGTTCTAAATATGGAATTGGAATTAGATCACGGGATCACTGGGGAATGGACAAGAAGTAAAGAAAGTAGAAATCCTGAGGGTGACAGTGTCCCTTTACAGGAAAAAAAAAAAAAAGCATTATTAGAATACCAATGTGGTTGAAATTTAAATGAAAGTATTGGCTTCCCACTATCTCACGCTTGAAAAAATGTTGGGGATCCCAGCTCCAATTGCCAAAATGATGCAATGGGCTATTTGAAATGATGAGATGGTTATATATAATCCTCATCACTTGAAATGCATGAAAGACACAGCTCAAGAATATTGCCACTGCGCATGTCAGCACTGTAAATATGAATAATGTTCCACTGTGAGGAGCTTCTCTCGACAAGTTTCTTTGTTTGTATTCTTTTACAAAAAGCACATTGTGAAAATTTGATCCAGCGGTGATGATGATGGATGGACCCAGAGGCCCAAGTTTTGACTGTGGAGTCACAGGCACATTCTCTCTCTCTCAACCATGACTCAGCTCCTACAATGATCGTTTTGTGTATTTCATTCCTTTTCTCTTATTGTTTGTCTTGGTTTGGCTGTTTGGACTTTAGATAGCAATATTAATGTTGTTGAAGTTGTTAGTGGTGCACCTCCTCAAAACAGAACTTCTTCATGCATCCTAGAAAAGGACAAGAGGAATGTTCCAGACCGTGGAATAAGGGAAAGCAGTTCACATGAGAATTTCAGGCTAAATATACTGTGTGTTTGGCAACATGGTATTTACAGAATGGCATTGTGTGCACCCTTCACCAATTCAATGTATTTTTTTATTCTGGTGGGAAAAACATTGCTGTTATGTAAAGACTGTGTATTGTGCTGACATCTCAAGATGTGTTTGGGAAATGTCTCTTGCTAGCTGCACGGATCTTAAGAATGCCTCAGACATTAAATCATTGGTCAAAATTAATCCTGTCCGGATTCCCTTTCCTAGATTTTATCTTCCAAGGGATACATGTACAATAAATGGGAGATCAACTGGTATGAAAGGTGTACAGCCAGACGGACAGTGAAACCAGAAGAAATATGGTACCAGGATAAAACAGATAAGCACTTTTGTGCATTGCAGGTGGGAGGAAGAAATAATGTTACAGGAATTAGTGAACAGAAGTATAACAGAATTACAATGAATGTATGGGTCTCCTCAACACATGTACAAGCCCGTCAGTAGGACACAGGAGTATGTGATTCCACCCATTCAGAAAGTGGCTTCCAATTTCAACGGGTGAACGAAATTATATCTAAATGCTATGTGAGCAGTGCACTTTTATCTGAATTCTTAGCAATAAGCAGTAGTGATGAAGTACAGGAGTCTGAGGATTATGATGAGCAAAACCTAGACATTTTTGCTCCATGCAGTGCTATGATGGTAGGAGGGTTTGCATGGTCATCGCATAAACCTGTGGAGGTCAAATGTTAACCTCCTCCTTTCCCCCGAACCAGAAGCTGATAACTGTGCCCAAAACACAGTAGGTTTTTTTTGGGTTTTTTTTTTTTCTGAATAAGTAAACTGCTTACGTGACAAATGAATGATCAACTTCTTTCTGTTTCTCATCAAGGTTGCTTTGTCTGAACCCTGCATCTTTTCTTGCTGTCTAAAGTATAAATACGCTTGTCAACTTGTAAAAGTCAGAGTTCCTTTGAGAACCCTCCTTGTGATCACTTGTATAGCTTTAAATAAGCCAAGATGGCTCTGCCAAATCTGATACAACCACAGTGCAAAGTTTAATTTCTTCCACACATGGAAGGGGGTTATGCATTCATTTCATCATGGAACTCTATTAATTTTGCATTGCTGGTAAATATGACAAAAAATACTTTAAGGTGGTTAGAGGACACAGAACAACATATAATTGAACCCCATGTGATCAAACTAGACCATAATGACCAAGTTCTTTTGGGCCCTCAGGAGTCCATCAAACATTCAGTACATTTTTAAGGCGTTTGAACTGATGTGTTACTGTTCCGAAGTGTGCTCCTTTTGTTTTGGCAAGCCATCCAGGTTGGAGGTGCTGGCAGGACTTAGGGTATATTAAAACTATACAGGTATATACCCACAGGAACAGGAGAGATATTTTGACAACGAGCCCAAGTGGGGCTGGATTAGGAGCAGTTGTCTTGGACAGTATTAACATTGAAGTTTTAGCTAATAAACTAAGTTATGCTATAGCTGAGATGCAAAGAATTGGGAAACCCTTAATATGTTCATTATCACGTCTGGGAACTGAGGTACAGCTAGTGGGAGACATCCTGCCTGTGCTCCAACAAATTGAAGAATAAGACCACCAAATTATAGTTACAGCAATTGATAAATTAATTTGGTACAATGTTTCTCTAGCCTTGCACTAAACACAGGCTGAAGCTTTAAGCTAGACCAGAGTCACTCAAATCATCTGCTCTGGTCTTCAGGGATATTTGCCAATAGAGCTTAGAAAAATTGTTTCAAACAATGTCACTCAAGGAGCAAAAGCCCTTTCCAGGTGGTGGAACTTAGTTTCTTTTATCTACAGTGAACTGAACCAGCGAATTGTGGCTCATGTGGTTACTGTTAGCGCCACTTCCACTGGTATCTGTGGGTCTTGGAGTAAATAAACATGTTGTGATGTACCCCAGTGACCATCATCAGTTGACATTTAAGCAGCAAAGAAAATGGAGGGCCATTAATATCAAGAGATGTCAAATTCATGAGAATGTGAAGTATGTGTGTGAGGACCATAATCTTTTAAGCATGATATGAATGCCTGTATGAATAACATAAGGTCTAACAGTGTACCTTTGATTTAGTTAGTAAAAACCATACTGTTGTTGGATATGCTGGAAAGGAGTGTGTTTGTGTATATACTCATTCCACATATGTTTTCATTAACCAAGAAATGTTGATTTTCTGAAAACATCAGAAAATTGATGTTTTCTGTCAATTAATGTTTTTGGTAATGTTTCATCAGTTAGCAGTTGTGATGTTATGTATTTTGTGCCCCAGTGGACAGTTCACTCTATCCAAACTAAACCATGGCTATATCAGGATATAACTCCAGTGCAGCTGGGACTGGATTTGCCACTTTTGCAGCAAGTACTGTCTCATCATGATCTCCACACTGTACTCCAATCTATAGAGAAATACAATAAAGAAACCATGGTTCAGAATAAACAGAACAGAACAGAAGTACTGACAGTATTAGAAAAGGTCCAGAATGCTGGATAGCATTCCTGGTGGGAAACTTTGATTGGATGGAGTCCAAGTGTTTGGGATGTTAAATCTAATGTTACATCCTATTGTCGTTTTGCTCTCTGTGCAAATGATATTGCTTGTATGCATGATTTTATTCTGCTTTAAATGATATGGCTATACTTCAAACTAGAATGCTATCAAGCTCAGCAGGTGCAAGGACTATAATATGAAAAGCTCCTTCAACAAAAAGGATGTCAGCCAAGCCTGGAGTGAAATGATCACTCACTGTGTAAAGAGGTTCACTTATAGTTGCAACCCATGCAGGCCTTGAGCAGCAGGGGCAGAGTTTCATTACCAGACTGACTTCCATGCAGTGATGGCATAGGTGAACATCAAGGAGGTGGTTGTTAGGGTAGTTTATCATATTTTATGCTTTAAAGTTGAGCCTCCTCTATATTTAGTCTTATTTAATCATTGCCTAAGTTTTGTATAGCCTGCTGAATTTTTCATTTTGTTTATCAGCTGGCTCTGAGTTGTTTTTGTCAAACTCTTCAGGTTCATTGTATTATATTATATTATATTAGATTAGATTAGGATAGATTAGATTAGATCTTTTTTTTTTTTTATCATGGTGAGAAGTTCTTCTAACACAACATAGCAAGGGGCTTCTTACCAGCTCAAATTAAATGAATTTGGCACTAAACAGCTCAATCAAAGGGATGAAATAATTGGATATGTTAATGAAAGGTGGTAAGGGGGACCAGTGGACAATCCCAAAATAAGACACTGGAAAGAGGCCAACTTAAGAGGTGTGCTTGTGATGGGTCTGTTGAACAAAGGAATATGCTGACAGGATAACATATGGTGAGTATGCTGACTGCAGAGAGACCTACCCAAAAGCTAAGAGTCATTGAAGCAGTGTAGTTGAAGAATAGGCTGCATAGGGAAGTTGTGAACTCTCCATCACTGGAGGTGTTCAAGAAGAGGTTGCAAAGCCACTGGTTAGGAACGATACAATATCACAGGCCTCTAAGGTATGCCTGATCCTTTAAGGTCAGTAGCAGCCTAGCTAGAGAGCACAGGGAGCCAGGCAGAGCTGCACAGCTGAAGATGCCTTGGCGACAGGCTAATGAGGGAATTAGCTGGCACCTGCACCCAGCCAGCTGACCGGAAGGAGGCAGGGCTCTGGGCATATGTAATCCAGAGGGCTGGGGCTAACAGGGGTTAGTTCTGTAGCAGCTACCAGGGAAGGAGATCTTACAGGACAGAACTACTCAGAGACATTTGGCTCCCTGATCTGCTGCTTGTAAGACTAATGGGGCTCCAGGAGCTCATAAGGTTGCCTCCAGGGCTGGGATGCCTTCAATGTTTGGGGAGAAGTTTGTCTTCATAAAGGGACAGAGTGTGGCCTGCATTATTATTATTTATGTTATAGCCCAGGGTCTTATATTTATGTTCTTATTTTCACTGGTGGACCTGAGTGATGCTATATGGCAGGAGGAGGTCTCATAGGGGGCACATAATTGTGTAGAGCCCTAGCAACAAAGAGGGTACAGTGAGAGGGCTTCAGAGAGCTCAGTGCCAGACAGGATAATATATAGGAGCCAGGGGCAGTAGGACCCAGGAGAAGCCAGTTGCAGGACCCAGCAGGTCAGGAACAAGGACCGCCTAGCCCCAACCCCACCTTCCCTTGCCTCCCCTAACAGGAAGCCAGAGGCTTCTGTCCTGGGACCCTGTGGATGTTCCCTGTGTCCCTTTGTCCAAGAGGGAAATTCATGTAAGAAAAAGGGAGTGGGGGCAGGTGAGTCAGGGGAGAAGTGTGGCTGATCAGCCCAGTCCTCAGGCACGGGCTGGGCCAAGATGGCTCCTGCAAAGTGCTCCTGTCCAACCATACATCCGGGAACCATATAGCACAGGAGCAGCTGGTAGGTGGGCACAGAAGCAGTAAAAGCAGTGCAGATTGGTGGGTGGATAGCATTGAGCAGGAGCGACAGATGGGCAGGAGCACGGAGGCCCATGCCCTCATCCTCAGGCTATCACTGGTGGGGCCCAGTGCCAGGCAGCAGGAGCAGGGAGCCAAGCTGAGCCGTGCCAGTAAAGAGTGGAGGAAGCTGTCCCAGCTTCGTAGAGCACCTGCTGTCCCAGCCCTGTTCTCCTGCCACCCTGCTCTGGTCCCCACCAGTGCTGGTATTGGAACACTAGTGTGGGCCCTGTGGTCCTACCCAGGTGTCACTGTGCTCTTGTGTGCCCACTCACTGGCTCCTCTTCCCTGACCACCTGCCAGCCATTCCTGTACCACATGGTTCCTGGCTGCATTGCCGGACCGTGGGAACACAAAGTCCATGTCGGCACCCTGGGGCCGGCCAGGAGCAGGAGGGAATTGTGTGTGTGTGTACGTACGTACATACGTACGTACGTATGTAATTCTAGAATCTTTTCTCATTCAATTCAGCTTTGAATCGATTCAGACCTTTTTCTTGGTCCCCTGATTCAATTTGGATTTGGAGATTCAGCCACCAAATTGGGCCAAATCTCCTCTGAATCAAAACAGCACCTGAAGCTTTGCAGAACCCTACTGATTACCTAGGAAATACCAGGAGCTTGTGGACATCTTTGAAAATAAAAATGTGTGTTCTTCCTTTGCATTGCGATCATGACTTTCCCATCAACCTACAGCTGACAGCAAAAATACATCCCACAGGAATTTATTCTATGTCAGAGCCCAAACTCTGCTGTCTGTGAGTACCTAAAGGGAACCTGGTCTAGAGTTTTATACATAAGTCCAGCTCACCTACATGAGCCCACATCCTGTTTTAAAAAAAAATAAAAGGACAGGAGTTTCCAACTATGCATTGAATATTGGGCACTGAACTAAATTACTATCTGTAACCAGTGCCCTCTCAGAGTTGCTTGATCAGCTCAAAAAAGCCTGTATCTTCAATACAGTTGATCTGGCAGACACGGTACCCTGGAAGTTGGATTGTGACACTGACATTGTTCAGTTGCCAGCAGAACCCAGTCCCATTCTACAGCTATACAATGCCATTAGTGCCACATAACTCAGTCTTCCTAACCCTGCTATACACTTCCACCCAAGAAGTAATTTCCTTGAAAGAGGACGATTATTTTTCTTGACTGATGCCCCAGGGATGGGAGGGGGTTCTCATTCCCTCAAGATAGAATTGATATGCCTGTGGATCTGGCCAGACTGACCATACCCTGTGGGAGCTATGATTCACTGTTAGCTGGGCACCCGGGAACAGAAAAGACATATTAACTGGTTGCCTTATATTTCTGATGGCCAAACCTGCATGAGACAATCTGAGACTTGGTCTTCTTCTGTGCCCACACAAAAAGACCCACACAGACACCTTGGGTGCTGCTCCTGCCTCTTCCTCTTTCCAGTGACCCTCGTCCATCAGTTCCCTAGACATTACTGTAGAGATACCAAAATCCAAAGTATATTCCATAGTCCTGAAGGTGACAGCGCAGTTAACCAAAATATGCCACTTTATTCCATCCATAGGTTTTCCCTCAACTAAAAATAAAGCCCAATTATGGTTGGGTCCATGTGGTTCACCTTCATAGTCTCCCAGACCACATAACATATAACCACAAATCCCATTCAGGCGTGAGGTCCTGAATCTGCTCACAGTCCATGCCCAGCTCTTGTTCACATTAACAACAAAAAACAAATGGTCAAGCGGAGAGAATAAACCAGGTGCTAGAGCATTACTTCCAGTACCACTGCAATTTCCAGAAAGACAGCTTGAATTCCCCTGCTAACACGTGCCCAGTTAGCCTATAATAAATCCACGCATGCCTCAATTGTGCAATGCCCTTCTTTGCTGATTATGGGCTCCACTCCTGGCTACACCCTGCTCTACCGGTTACCTTCAATAATCCTGCAGCCATGGACTGGGTACAACATGTCTAATAGGAACTAAGGGCAGCTATAAACATGATGGACCTCTGCTCTGACATGTGCTAATTAGCACACTTCAGAGCTGACTCCATTAATTGAGCCTGCAAGTCTGCTGAAGCATGCTAATTAGCACGCTCCAAAAGCATCCACACCACATGTACTTAACATCCCCACATTTCAAAATGGTGGCCGGAGCACTTTAACTAAAGCTTGTCGACTGAATGCACGTGACACTCTAGTTAAAGTGTCCTCTCCCTCCACCCCACAGCATGTGTACAGATGTACTGAAAGGCTAGCTGGAAAAGGCAAAGGAGGTTTACAAATGACAGGTGGAACAAAAGCAGCAGCAGGGGCCTTGATTACTCGATTGGACAGAAAGTATGGCTGTCAATACAACACCTCCATATTCAACAGCCCTCACAGAAACTGGCTTACAGGCATGAATGGCACATGCTGGTGGTGGTGGCCAGGGGTGATCAGGGACTGCCTGCAGACACCGGCAGCAAGGTGGTGAGTAGTGACTGCCTGCAGGTGCTGCCAACAGTGTCAGTGGCACCTTTTTGCAGAGGGTGCACCGCCACAAACAGGGGGTGCATGTACACCTGCATGCACCACCTATGCATCACCCCTGCTTACAGGTATATCAGCCCCTTCCATATCACTCAGAGAATTAATTCAATCAGCTCCTCATGACACTGAAAATCCATCTGGGCTTTTACATGTCCCTGTTCAAGCCGTACACATAAAGCACACTCCCTCACTTTTCCCAACCTTCTCCATCACCCGTAATGGTGCAAGAACAGGAAGAATACTAGGTCAAAGATATCCTTAGAGCCCAAGATGGAGATGAGGGAAATTACAATACCTAGTAGATTTGGTAGGGTATGGACAAGAAGAACACACGGGGGAGCTAATTTGGTACAGAAATGTTCTAAGGACCACTCATAAAAGCCAAGGTCATCCCACCCTGAAAGGGGATCTTGAAGCAGCACATTGGCAGGGGGGTCAGTAGTATCAGATAGAGGCCTTGAACCAGGAGCTCTAGCCTAACCACTGTAGCGCCTCAAATGCAGTCGACACCTCCCACCATACCAAAGTGGTAGAGGCAGGTTGCAAGCATCCTCCACCTAGGCCTAGGAACACACATACTCCCTGCCACCATAGCAACCACCCAAGGTCAGCTGACCCCTACTCCTTCCCACAGAAAGGCTTCACCTGCAACGGATCATGTCTAGTCAACAGAGCTCAGCCTTGTTCCTACATTGTGCACCCTTGGCTTGTGCCACTACTGACTGATGGATTCCTTGCATACGTGACCTCGGTGGCCTCCTGAACATGCTCTCTGCTTCACCTTCCAAAAAGCTGACCGGGCATTGGCCCAACCTCCCAGAAACCAGACCCAGCCTCCTGATCTTGTGCTCTGCCTGATCCTCTGGACCCTCCACTTGGTTTCCCAGACAGATCTCTTGGCTTCTGACTTCCTCACCTGAAGTGACTCCCAGACCTGGCTGCCCACAGCCTGAAATCACACCTGCCTAACAGAGTTGCCAGGTGTGCACACCTGTTCTTGACCTCTCTGCTCCCATTATTCATGCAGCGGGATACAGGGGTAATGGGCAATGGTTTATTTCAGAAACAAGGTATAATTCCTGTAACATATAGAGGACATGGAGTCTCCCCAAGGGAATGAATGAAACCCAAGCCCTGTAGCTCTGGCACTTGGGCAGAGTCTGCTTTGCAAAAAGCAGGGGGCATCTGTGTCTGGGCAGGGGCAGGAACTGCAGGGTGACAGTCTCATTTCCAGGGGCCTGTGATGCTCCAGTGGCCATACAAACCGTTTCCTCTTAGGACTTTCTCTTTTCCCAAGTGGTTGCCATCACATGCTCAAAATACAGGACCAAGAAAGTGAGATCTGGGGATGTAAGCAGGAGGGCCCTATACATGTCTGTTGGCACCAGTACAGGCAGCTTCATTGCTGGTCAGAGAGATCCAGGAAACAGGCACACACACAAAAGTCCAGAGGGGGCAGAAAGAAATGATGTTTTCCTGTGTCTATGTAGCATCTCAGGCTGGCATTCCCACTTTTTTCCCATTAATGTGTCTACTTTTTTTCCTTCTCACAAATGCAGAAGTGAGTTTCTCCACAGGCTCCAGGCTTAGCTTTTCCGCCTTGGACATAGACACAAACTCTGCCCTGATCATTCTGATGACTGAGGTCTTGGAGATCAAACCTGGAACAGAAGTGCAAAATTTATGGTTCATGTCTGTCCTCCTGAGCTCACCATAGCAAGACATAGGGCTGGGGGCTCTCTGTGCTGGTTGTCCTGACACTGGGCAATGCTGAACAATGATTTAACAAAAGGAAGGTCAGGGATGCTTTTCTGCTCAAGGCTACAAGTGATAGGGTGAGACTAGATGTTCCCAGCACAGAATCCCTGCTCTTCCATGGCACACCATTATGTTAGTAACATGAGGAGGTGTCATGGCTTTGGTCCTACCCTCTGCTGTTGCACTAACAGGCTTCCAAAGGCCACCTCACACCAGTTTCCCCTGGGCTTACAAACTGTAGGTCAGTGTGTGCTGAGTCGAGATGAAAGGTCCCTAACATCTTTAAATACATGCATTTGATCAGATCAGAGCTCAGCAAGAGCACTGGGAAGCAGGAGTTTGCCAAAGGGGGTGGGAGGGCTGTTTAGGACCTGTGCTGGGGGTGGGGTCTGTTGCCAGATGAGTCTCTGGCAAAGTTCAAGACCCCACTTGTTTGGTGGAGTCTGAAGCTCCCATTTCCATGGTGAACTGCATACTGCTGCGAGTGATGTACGCTGCTGCAGAGGTGGGGTCATCCTAGTGACACAGACTTACAGGCCAGAGGAGAGATCTGTGTTGTCTTCCCAGACCCACTTCCTGGATCCAGGATAATATGACAGTCCAATCCAGAATGGGTAGTACCAGGTAACACTCTGACGATCTTCATAATATTGATATAATTCTTGTTTTATGAAATCCTAAAATGGAGAGAAGGTGAATTCTGTCAGCTGTCAGGGAGTGCAAATGCCTGGAATGGGCTAGCAGGGTCTTGGCTGTTCCCCACATACAATACCCATGAAGACCTCAGTGCAGAGATCACCCCTCTAGGTAATATTGGGTTCTCACTTCCAGGGTTACAACCTGGTCGCTCACCTACCCATTACCTCCAAAAACCAAGTCTGTTGGGGTTAATATGTTCACAATTGCAGCCCAGACCTTTTGGATGCCAGGAAAATCCCATTAACATGTGTGGAGATAGTTCAGGGTGATGGTAAGAGCCCAAATACAGATATTCTCCCAAAACTCCAAATGGGAACGGCCCAGGGGCCCAGTCTTTGCTTTGCCAAAAGTTACACTGCAGCCTTGGATGTTTCCTTAGGCTACAGTTTTTCCATTGAATAGTGTGCTCAGCTACCAGCCAAATCAGACCCCTGCACAGCTCCTAATATGGAGGATGGGCCAGCTGAGGAGGTGGAGGGCACTACAGAACCAGGCCTTGAGGCTTTGGATATTTTCTGCTCACAGAGTCCAGATCCAGACCTGTAGGTACATGCAGTTTGTGGCAGGCCAACTTCCTGTGGTGACATAAACCATGACATTAAACCAGGTATGGCACTGCTAATTTGCAGTGCTGGGGCAAAATTTGCTACTGGGATTTCCCAGGACAACCCCCCGCCACCCCCCAAAAAAACAAAACAAAACAAAAAGCCAACAACAAAAACCGTGGGGAAAAAAAAAAAAAAGCAGTGCCAAGCACACCAATGTGTTGTTTGCCAGGACACATGAGAAGATGTGGGGGCTGACTCCTCCTCCATGTCCATGTGCTGCTAAGCCCACTCGCTGGGGCACCTTGCACTCCAGCCAGCTGCTCTCTGGATGGCTGGGATGCAGTGAGCCTCATGATGGGGAAGCAGATAGCTCTGGGCTGCCTGCTCCCCTGTTTCTCCAAGTTGCTCCCTGGCTGGCTGGGGCACAGGGTGCCTCAGCGTGGGGACTCCTTGCTGGCTAACCTCACGGAGAAGCAACCTGTGCCCAGCCCTCGCCACCCACCTTCCCCGAAACAAATTGAGCATTGAGACATGTCCCACAGCAAAGCTCGTGAGCAGGGGCATGATCATTCAGCTAGACATTTTGCACTCATATAGTGTTACAGGAAGCATGCACTCACCAGCTCTTTTCTGTTCTCAATGTTGAGCAGACGGGCAGACTGAAACATGCAGGAGGATTTACAATGTTCCCAAGTTCCTTTCTCGGGAGAAAAGAGATAGGACCTGCCCTCAGCAGTAGTCCACCGTGCTGGACACTTCTGCCCTGGAACAAACACATTACAAACAAGCTTACTCCATCCCCATCACCTCAGTGCTGGAGACATTGCTGTCCGCAGAGGGATTTCATGCTGCCTTCTTCCTTCACCTTCTATCTGGGGACAGGAGATGACGGCTTGACCCCAGTACTGAGAGGTGGGCAAGAGCCAGGAACACCAGGCCCTGACTGATAGGAGCCAGCCTCAAAATGAAATCAGGACAGTCATGCCTGATGCGGCCTGGGGAAGTGGTTTTTCATTTCCTGAAACCTTCTGACTGCCCAAACCATTTTCCTATTCTGAATAAAGGTAATATTTCTGGCATATGTATCAACTCATAACCGCAGTTCATTCCGTGTTTGGGTCACTCAAATATTTCCACATTTTGAAAGTATTCCATTGGAATTTTTACCTATTTTAATAATTTCCCCCCAATCTTCCTTAATTTCGAAAGAGACCTCAAGCCCTAAAGGCCAAATCTTTTTTTTTTTTTCTTTCCCCTTTATGTTATATCAAGCCCTTCTTTTGAACAAAATCCAGCATTTGTTTCCAACATTTCTTTGAAGGGGACAAGTTTGTGGCCATGATTTTGTCCATCTCACACAGAAACACTTTGCTGAATAGCCACAGATCTGCCTTTCTTCAGGAGAAAGTGTATGGCCAGTAAGTGTCTAGGGAAGCCCCACCCTCTCCTGCTAAATTTACTGACATCTTCAGGACCAGGACCGTGGCCAGAACTGGGGCCAGGTGGGAGGAAATCCATCCTTTGAGGAAGCCTTGGACTATTCCAAGCTGAACCCAACAGGAAAGAGGAGTAAGTCAGGCTGTGAATCAGGACAGTGAGGAGTGCCCATTCCTCACTCATTCCTGCAAGTGAGGACGCAAGGCAACATCTCTGTGAGATTTGTGAACATACTGGAGGACAGGAGATGCAAAGGAAAAGGATCCAATCTCAAAACACTGAAAGCTGGGCTGAAGCTTCATAAATGTCATAGACATTAGGTGTGGAAGAGACCTTGCTAGATCATCGAGTCCAGCCCCCTGCCATAGGCAGGAAGTCTCCTGGGGTCAAATGTCCCAGGAGGATAAGTATCCAAACACCTGTTAAATGAGTCCAGAGTAGGTAGTTACACCACCCCTGGGACACTTGGACTGTAAAGAAGACTTTCCTTATGTCCAATCTCAATTGTCCTTCCAGAAATTTGTGGCGGTTAGACCTTGCTATCCCTTGGGGTGCTCTGGTGAACACCTGTTCTCCCGGATCCTGGGGCACACCCCTTATCTACTTATAGGATGTCACCAAGCCCCCCCCGCGCCCCCCCCCCCCCCCCCCCTCTCCCCCCCCCCAAGCCTTCTCTTCTGCAGGCTGAGTGGTCTCATGTCTCTAAAAAGATTATGTTCAATGCTGAGAAATTCAAGGTGCTGTACCTCAGAAGAATAATCAAAAATACAAAAATAAAATGGGTTACACCTAGGTGGATGGCAGCACTATGGAAAAGCATTCAGAAGCCCTGGCAGATCACAGACTCAGTCTGATTCTTCAGTGTGATGCAGCTTCACATCAGGCAAATGCGGCTTGCGACGTCTCAGTAGAAACATTAGGTCGAAGACATGGGAAGTGATAGTGTTTCTAGTTGACACTAGTTAGGCCTCCTGTAGGGTACTGTGTGCAGCTTTGACCTCTGTGCTTTGAAAAGGATGTGGAGAAGTTAGAGAGGGTCCAAAGGCAGGTGACAAAGCTGATAAAGGGTTTGGAAAGCAAGCCATGCCTGGAAAGGCTGAAGGAGCTAGACATGTTTAGCTTGTGGGAAACACATTAAAGGGGGACCTGACAGCCATATTGAAATACCTGAAAGGTTGCCATAAAGAAGGGGGAATGCATGTTTTCTCTCTTGCAGAGGAGGATTCAAACCAATGGCTTGAAATTGCAGCAAAGTAGGTTTAGATCAGATATCCAGAAAAAAAGTTCTTGACTGTGAGAATAGTGAGGCAGTGCAATATACTGTTGAGGGGAGTTGTGGACTCTCAGTCACTGGAGGCATTTGAGGAGAAATTGCAGAACCACTGGTCAGGGATGATGGAGCCTCTGGCAGAAATGCCCTCATCGGTGTCCCTCTCCAGAGACCTGTCTCCACCAGCCTGAGAGGCTGCTGTTGAATCCCTCAGGGCAGGGATCTCCCACCTTGTCTGCAGGACAAAAGCCTGGTGCCTGGGAGGCGGATGCTCTGGTCACCTGGGCAGGGGGGGGAAAGGCCCGGCCTTGAGCACGGGCCCAGGTAGCCAGGGATGCTTGGGAGATTGGTCGGCTTGTGGCCAGTATTGGCAGCTTCGATTGGACCGGGCTGCTGAGGTCAGAGAGGTTATTTAAGGGCCCGGGCCAGGAAGAAGGCAGCCATTAGCCATGCGGTCATCCAGGTGAATCCTCAACGCAGGAGCGCCCCCTACTGGCCCGCCACAGAGGCATGGCTAGGCCTAGATTCTGCTGTGGATATTTGCCAAGTTTCTGGGCTTTTCTGGTTCCTGTATTAGTCTGGGAGGGAATTCCTCCCCTGCCCCCCCATCCCTGTTTCCTATATGAGTCAGGGTTTCTCTATGCCTTCCTCAGAGTCATTGGCTGTTGGCTGCAACCAAGGCTGAGGATTTGGACTGCAATGTGCCAGTGGTCCTGCTGGGTCTTAAAGCTGGAGGTTCCTGGCTAGAGGGTCTTGCCCCTCCTCTCAGGGTCAGACTGATCACCATGTCTGGGGTCAGGAAAGAAGATGGGTATGGACTGTGGCAAGGGGGTTGCCTTCCTCTGTAGTTGGGGGCATAGCCCTCTTTCTGGGATCTCTTGAGCACATATATACAACATTTAGAGAAGCAGGATATTGGCTGCTGTAGCCCTGCTGTGGCAGGTTAGGGTATTATGCCTAGTGGTTGTGTCAGGGTTCACTGATTTTTTTTTTCCTAAGGTTAGACAAGGGATTTGTATAGGATGGTTTGGATTGGGATGATGCTGCCTCAGGCAGGGGATTGGACTAGATGAATTAAGGAGGTCCTTTCCCACCCTAATTTGCTATGATTCTTTCCCTTCTTCAAGGTCAACATGTTTCAGGGGGGAGGCAACACTCTGCGGTACAAGGACAGTCTCCCAGATAGGTCTGGATCTTACTTGAATGTAAGACCAGACCATCATTTACCTGTATCACCAGGATGTTCATCTGGAATTTTGGGAAGGCCTGGCTGCTGGTCTGGGCAGGACGGCGACAGCTCGCTGCTGCTTCCCTTTCCTGGGCTGAGCTTCATATCTAAAACTTCAGAACACCACAGCAGTGTTACATGAGAGTTTCACAGATCTGACATTCTCTGATTACAGTGACAAAAAGGAGCTGATAATACTAATACAACCCACAGTTATTGCTTGAAGTCTTCAGATAGAGCATTTATTCCACTGAGGGAAATAATGGTGATTTCTCAATAGTGAGCCCTTCTGCAGAACACTTCAATTTCGACATCACATGTGCTGGATCCCTAACAGACCTGCAATTGAAACCTGCCTGGTCTCCTGCTAGCTCACCTTTCCACCTGCCTCCCTATTTGTTTATACAGAGGTCTGAGGGGTGGCCCACTGGGAGAAGCATTGGGTAAAGGAAGTTATTATTTCTAAACTTTCCAATGTCTTCCTTGAGCAGGGCAGTCATAGATCTAAGACTCTTGGAGTGCCCAAGGTTTAAAGAAAACAACACAAAAGAAACCAAAACAAAAGCTGCTGAGGAATTTCATTTCTCTAGGATGGTCCAGCTCTGAGCTTCATTCCCTCACTTCAACCAAAAACATTTCAAAACTGCCATATATTTTTTTGCAGAAGAGAAAGGCAGTCCCTCTTCAACAGAAAACCACAAAAAGCTAGGCATTTGGTGATCACACACATTGTGGAAGCAGATAGAAATGAGTATTGCAAACCATGATGCAATTGTATCCTCAGAGCATTTGGGTCATAATGTCACTGCTCCTGTCCAGTGTGATCCAGGGTAGGCTACAACGTAATGGGCCATGTCCCCAGCTGCTGCAATTGTATGAGTGACCATAAGACCCAGCTGAGAATTGTATACAGAAATTATTTCAAATGGTAAATGCATGTGCTGCAAAACTAGCACTTTCTGTAAGTATGAACATGCTGGTTTCTAGCTTTATGAATCAGGAAAAATCCCAGCATTTTGGCTTGATGAACCACAGTGAAATATTTGCTCTCGAGTTAGTTTGGCCCTAGTCTTCATCCAAGTGGGGTGCCACAAGGACCTTGAGAAGTTGATATTGATGTACCTACTGGCCATCTCTCCTCCCCTTCATCTAGGTACACCCAGCTCACCTCATGTCTCTTTCCACACACTGCTCTCAACCCTCTGACTGAGATGCTTGGGGCATCATGGAGGTTAAATGACAGTAGATGCACCTTGGAGATGTAGTGCAACCTGGGCAACCAGTAATGGGAACAACGGGTTGTAAAGGGGACCCTGCCCTGTTACTGAGAGAGAGAGAGAGATTGACAACTGTGCCGCAACTGTTGCAGACTGTGAGCTACAGGAGCAAATCCAAGGTGTGTGCATTGTGCACTTGCTCCTAAATGACAGTAGATGCACCTTGGAGATGTAGTGCAACCTGGGCAACCAGTAATGGGAACAACGGGTTGTAAAGGGGACCCTGCCCTGTTACTGAGAGAGAGAGAGAGATTGACAACTGTGCCGCAACTGTTGCAGACTGTGAGCTACAGGAGCAAATCCAAGGTGTGTGCATTGTGCACTTGCTCCTCCCTTTGATCCCTGCACCAATCAATTTAAAACCAAATGCCTGGGAGTGGCAGTAGCATTTGTAGGCAGGCAGTGCTGAGCGAGTCACTTGATTTCATGGCTCATTATAATCTACCCAATCCCTTCTAAAATTTTTGTTCCATGGGTGTTAATAACCCTCTCTTCTTTTTAATGTGCCTCATATTCCACCACTTCAGCTAGCTTTTGTGTTGCTATTCTGTCGTCTGTTAACTGCTCCTCCTAATAAAGCTCCAATTTCATATCCCTTCAGATTGTTTATAACTCACTCCAATTAAGTTATGTCTGCTTGCTTCAGCCTTAAACTGGGTAATACAGCCCCAGGTGCCTAGCATATTAGCACAGCTTCTAGTTTATCCTTAACTGGAGAAACATATATGTTGTTTTCTATGTTATGATGTGCCTCACTTTCTGCACCCCACTTTCAAAATGCTAAATCTGCCCAAGTTTGGCTATACAAGCCCAGCTACAGAGGCAGAGAGGGGCAGTCTCATCTGGGCAGAGATGCACGTAGAAGCTCAGAGAGGAGCATTGCAGGGAACTGGAGACTGACTCTGGCTGTGCCGGCTGGAGGAGTTCCCTGCGCTGAACAGAGAAGCAATATGGGAGACTGGAGGCCCAGGAGGAGCTGAGCTGGAAGAAGCTAGCAGAATGGAGCAGAAGCCCAGGAGAGCTCAGAGGAAGGCCCCCAGCTGCACATGATTGTGTTGGGAATTCGCTCTATGTCACGGTTTAGGCTGTGAGGCCTGGGAGTGGCTGAAGGGGAGGAAATGAGACCACTGAAGAAGCCCCACAGAGGGGCTTGGATTTTTGCAGAACTGGCAGCCTTCCAGGTCCCCTGGGAACCGAGACCAGGCTGTCAGAGCCTGAGAGATGGTGTGGGACAGGGCACCCAGGATCACGATTCTGGTTCTCTGGAGACAAGCTCCCAGAGCGCAGAATAACAATGAAGGCGAAGCAGGAAAGGGCAGGGGGTACCCAGGTGAGACCTGAGTGGGAGGGATGGGATTAGAGGGGCCATGAGGAGTTGCCAATCCTGCTGGAAGTGTTAGAGCCTGTTACTCAGGTCAACAAAATACAGCTCTACCAAGCACTGTGCCATCTTCCCTGTCCTATGTTTGTGCTTTTTAATATTGAATTGACTCGAAACATTTCTGGATTAAAAAAAAAAAAAGATGAACCCTTTCTCCTGTGAAAAATATCAGTCTTTCTGCTGTACACTTTTGTCATGGATGGAGAAAAAAACATGGTACAGTGAGGTCACTTCATCAGTGTCAGGGGCAGAGATGGGGTTAGAGAATAGGGGCAAAGCCCATCTCATCACCATCGGGTGGGACTCTGTATATGACATTGCCTCCTACACACCAGGACTGTGGGCAGGAATGTCCAGAAGGTCTGAGAGGACTATGAAATGGCTCCAGCTAACAGAATTGACTTAGAGTACATAGAAATTGTGCCAGCAGGGCATGCTGATGGTCTCTTTCTCATTGTCTGGTGCTATGGAGATGGACACCAGCACCTTGGCTCACTTCCACCCTACCAGCCATTTTGCAATCAACTCATCTTGATTCTCAGTTCCACACTGAACATATCTAAATCCCCAAATCAAAGTTAGGGATTTGGAGGCCTGTGACTCTGTGCTATCTGGGATCCAAAAACTGCTGTACTCTGGTGCCAAGTCTCTGCTCTGTTTAGGGGTCATGGTTCATCCTGAAGAGGAAGGCACTTATTAAAGAAAATCACTGCAAGAACATGTAAACCAGAAAGCTTTCACACAGCTCATGTTCCATGTAAGCCTCCCCCATTTGCCACGTCCCACCCCCTGCTTCATCTTGCATGCACCCCACACAGACATTTACTATTTCAGTGATATAGTGCAAATAATATAGCATTGCAGTCTCCTCCTAGAGCCAGCAAAAAACACTCCCTTGCCCTTCCAAAACATTACAAGAGCTCCTGTCACATCTGCTGTGGCTCTTTCACCCTGAACTTACCACAATAACTCAAAACTCCTGTTGCTATCAACAAAACCAGACAGAGAATCCCAAGAATAACTGTAGCACACTGCTGTCGATGAGGTGGAGCTGAAGGATATAAGAAGAGAAATAAAATTAATACAGCATAAGTATTGACATCTGCAAAACTATATAATGTACCATGTAAACAAGCAAACAAAAAAACCTCAGGAATTAAAATGGAGAAACCTTTGACTGGACATCCATAAATGTGTTTCCTAGAAATAGCTGTGATTGATGGGGAAATTCTGGGTATCAGGGAAAGTGAACAGTGAGTGACGTGAAGTTTCTTGGTCCTAATGGACTTACCAGAATGAAGTTTTCCCTTCTCTGTGCTTGACATTAACACAGCTGTTTCATAAGTGCAAAGCAAGTCATGTACGTGCAGTTATGGAGTCCAACACTACAAAAGCAGCAGTAAATGAACTACTGACTGAGACAGGAATCCATGCCAGTACTAGGAGTTAAAATACAAGTATATAGGGAAATATACATGTCTGTGGTGTACAGGTAAAAGAATCACAATGAAAGAATTGTTCAGTGGCATCCAAACTAGCTATGAATGCTGACAATGCCACTGGTACAAGTGGAAAATGTCATGTGGGAAAGTAAAGGATAATACAATTCACCCTACAACATCACTTCAGCCCTGACATTGCTTTCCCAGACTTTCTCCACCCCATGGTCCCACAGCTTGTGGCGGGCCAGTAGGGGGCGCTCCTGCATTGAGCCGCCCACCTCCCTGCGCCCGACCACCTTCCAGGCTCCGAGTGCCTCCCTTAGGGTGCCTCCCGTCTGGCCG
>NW_005843060.1:374903-375332 GCF_000455745.1 Alligator sinensis
ACCAACCTAAGAGGCCTCCTTGGCATAATTTAAACCCACCCCTCAATAAGTCTCCACACCGGTCACAAAGGAGAACTTTATTGATTACAGGGGTAGGGCGGAAACAGGGTAAAAGGTAGAGCAATATCATAGAAATATTACAGGAATATCAAAGGAATCCCATAGAGCAAACCAGGGTGGCTGAGGTAGCCGTTTAACCACGCATCTGAGTTACTGAAGCTAAATATCTGATCGGATCTCTAGTAGGTTACTCACTCGCATCATCCAGAGGTGGTTGTTGTTTCCTCTGGAGGGCACTCTTGGAGCCTGCGGTGATGAGGAGAGAGCCAGGATCAGATTCACCTGGATGACCGCATGGATAATGGCTTCCTTTCTTCCTGGCCCAGGCCTTTTTATCACCTCTCTGACCTCAGCAGCCGGTCCAATCGA
>NW_005843060.1:380765-381372 GCF_000455745.1 Alligator sinensis
TGCCTCCCTTAGGGTGCCTCCCGTCTGGCCGACCCCTTCCCCGGAGCACACCCGCTAGCCTGGGGTTCCCGCTGCCACCATCCAAGGCTCTGGACTCCTTTCTGGCTCTGTGCACCTTGGAAAACACAGGCCTGATCGTCCAATGGGTACTAGACCCAATACAAGCACTTGGGGCACTTCCCCAAGTCAGGGGCTATTTAGGAAAGTCTCCCTTAGTCCACAGACCTAAGGGGCCTCCTCGGCATAATTTAGACCCACCCCTCAATAAGTCTCCCACACCGGTCACAAGGAGCACTTTATTGATTACAGGTGGTAGGGTGGAAACAGCGTAAAAGGTAGAGCAGTATCATAGAAATATTACAGGAATATCAAAGGAATCCCATAGAGCAAACCAGGGTGGCTGAGGTAGCCGGTTGAACACGCATCTGAGATACTGAAGCTAAATATCTGATCGGATCTCTAGTAGGTTACTCACTCTGATCGTCCAGAGGTGCTTGTTGTTTCCTCTGAAGGCAGGGCACTCTTGGAGCCTGCGGTGATGAGGAGAGAGCCAGGTTCAGATTCACCTGGATGACCGCATGAATAATGGCTTTCTTTCTTCCTGGCC
>NW_005843060.1:381491-396904 GCF_000455745.1 Alligator sinensis
CCTTGCCCAGGTGACCAGAGCATCGCCTCCCAGGCGCCAGGCTTTTGTCTGCAGACAAGGAGCGAGATCTCCGCTGTGAGAGATTCAACAGCAGCCTCTCAGGCTGGCTGAGACAGATATCTGGAGAGGGGCACCGACGGGGCATCTCTGCCACACAGCTCAATGTAGAAAACAACATGGAGCAGGTCAGTTCAGTGCATAGGCGACTGGTAGGAGGTGCACGGGAGTGCACACGTCCCCCCGATGGGACCGGTGTCCCTCCTGATGGCCGACAGTGATATTGTCGGCGAGGCTGGTGCCCCCCATGACAGGGCCACCACTGTCGGCCGCTTCTGCGGGTACCCCCTGCCGAACTTCAGGAGGCACCAGGCACTCATGGTTCGTTGTAGAACAAAGAAGCACTGGGTGTCACTTAGAAGTCCTAGTGAAGCTCCCACAAAAGGCAGCTCCATTGAAAGCAGAATGGTTCCTGTCACACAAGCTAACTGTACAGTCAAAATATACAGAGAGCAGTACCTAGCTGAATGCCAGTCAGCTACCAAAGAGCAGGTGATATGCAGTGAAGCCAGTGACACTTCACCCTGTATTAAGTTCTTTTATGTCTGTACCCTAGTGCTGCCACATATAGGTATAAGCCTCTTGGGGCACAGACTGTCTCTGTGCTCTGTGTTTGTACAGGGATAATCACACTAATGTGGCTCAGGTCCATGACTAGGATTCCTACCTACTAAAACAATGCAAGTGATAAATAAAAATATAATATGGAAAGGACAAGTGATGTAAAAGCATTTGATAATATGTACAGGTTTCCCTTGATTTACGCAGTACATGCGTTCCTGGAGAATGGCACATACATCGAATTTGCATAAAGTGAACCCACTTTACAATGTAACAAATAGGCATAGGTTCCCATGGCGGTGAGGGAGGCTGGGGCTAGGGAAGGGGGAGGGGGAGGGGTGCCATTCCTACGCTTGCACAAGGCAGCAAAGCAGAGGGAACAGAGCGACACTCACCCCAGCCCTGGCTGCAGCAGCCCTGGGAGCAGCCCACACTAGCAGCCTGACCAGGTCACAGCGCAGCCCAGGAGCAGAGGAGAGTGGGGACAGGTGTCCCCACTCACCTCTGCTCCTGGGCTGCTCTGTGCCCTGGTGCAAGCAGCTGGTGCTGGCTGCTGCTGGGATCGGTCCAGCACGTGCTGGGGTGAGTGCAGACTAGTGGAGCCCCAGGCAGCGCAGGGCATGGCGCTCACCCCAGTCTGTGTTGGAGCAGTCCCGGGAACAGCCAACAACAGCTGTCTGCACCAGGGCACAGAGCAACCCAGGGGCAGAGGTGAGTGGGGATAAACGAAGTATAGTGCAGCCCAGCGGCTGCAGGCCGCTGGTGCTGGCTGCTTCCCGGGCTGCTGCAACATGGGCTGGGGTGAGTGGGGCCATGGTCCTTTCCCCTCCCCACATAGAGTTACCTGCTTGAGCAGGGAGATGTCTATGCTGGCTGCATAAGAGCAAATTTACCTCATGTATAACTAATTATGGGTCTAAAGATGCTCAACGCAAAGTTCAAATTAGCATATAAATAACCCCATAATTCAAGGGACACCTGTATTAATAAAGCTGAGGAAGTATTTTTCAAAGAACAATTTATTTGGTAAATGTTGTCTTCTTTTTCTGTCTGAGAGCATGCTGCCAAATGCTGCAGTACCACTATATTCCTTAATGCTGTCAAATGTCTGGGACAAAAAAGTCTTCATTTGCAGACCACTCAGCCACGGTTTGTTCTATATACTTTAAACCTACACTGCTTTGCCTATTGTTTCTGCTCCCTGATCAGGTGACATGTCATTTTCCCACACAATTTAAACAGTGGAATTTACAGAAAAATACATTAACCACAATCATTTTTTTGTGAAACAGCCATGCTGAGGGTAGGACTAAAATTTAGAGAGATGTCAACAAATTGGAGGATTGATCCAAAATAAATCTTAAGAGGTTTAATGAGAAGAAGTGAAAAGTCCTATGATTAGGAGGGAACAATGCCATCCACTGGTGCAGGCTAAGGACTGACTGGTTAAGCAACAACTCTGAAGAAAAGGACATGGGCAGGGGGAGAGGAGGAAGGGTGGGGGTGGTGTTTAGAGTGAATAATAAGCTGAAAATGAGCCAACAGTAGAACCTGGTTTAATGAAGGGTAATACCACGCTGGTCTGAATTAGTAGGAGTGCTCAAGGCAGATCAAAGGGAGTCATTATTCCTTTCTATCTGGCATTGATGAAGCCACATCTGAAGTACTGTGACCAGTTTATGCTATAGAACGTGTCAGCTCAGATGGTATAGTTGGGGATGGTCATGCTTTGTGTTAGGGTGACAGTATTTGGATCTTGGGGAGCATTAGATTTGCAACTGGATAAAAGGCTATGACCTGTGGCCTAGCAAGCTGCTAACCACAAGGCAGAATGGCATGTTAAAAGTAACACTGAAAGACACTTAGTCAACATTTTCCCAACAATATAGTAGTGTTGTAAGATATATAGTTCATTAGTAAAAGAAACAGGATGCAAACCCCTGGCTATCGTTAGGAGATAAAGAAAATTTTGCTTATGAATGCGTATGCTAAGCCAGCCATTTGCTTATGTTAAGTAGCCATCCTAACTGTGTCAACCATTTTCTGAAAAAAAAACAGCAAGTGAGTCTGTGTACATCTGTGTCCTGTGAATGAGGTGAATTGATGGTTAAATGGAAGGTGGAACAAACCAGCTACAGTGAGTAACAAGGTGAGATACAGGGGTCTTAGGAATATGAGTAACAAGGTAAGATACAGGGGTCTTAGGTTGTGCCATATTTATTTGTCTCTGTTTTAAAAGTCTGAAGTGCTGAAGTTAAGTTAATGGCTGACAAATCTCAGCAGTTGAGAAAAGTAAAAGTAAGATTATTGCACTGATTGCTTGTGGAGGAAGGCTGGACCCTGAATCATCCAGCAGGCGAAGGAAAAAAAAAGCAGAAAATGTTTGGCAGAAGTTTGATTATTGGCTGTGAAGGAACCATGTGGCAAGAAGCAGAGCACTTGCATTCTAGGAGCAGTAAGTGGATAAAAGCCGCCAAACAGTCACTAGAGGATGAAGCAGGTGAGGTGTCGCATTGGGTACACATCACATGGCAGGTGGATTTAGCATGAAGGGCACAACATGAGTGCAACATGTATCTTATACTTATTGAGATAAGAGGAAAGTGAGAAGACCAAGACAGCTCAGAAACCAGACATGGTTACCTTTATTTCTCCTTGATGGGCTTGGGCTGCCTCCAGCGCCTCTGCTGCCTGCTTCCTGAAATCTTCGGCCTCTCTGCTGCTCAGTCTGGTTCTGAAACTTCAGCTCAGAGTAAGTTGTCATTTCCTTCTGTCTGACTGGTGAGGAAATGGGAACAGAGTTCACACATGGTTTGCAGACCTGATAGTACAATGTGGGAGGGGTCAAGCAGGATCCTAAAGTAGTCTATTATCCCATGCTGGGAGATGAGAATTGGAGGGGGAAAGCCTCTACTTGGGATGACCATTGTAGGGTGTCTCTTCCACCCCAAGGATTCTGTGGTTCTCTTCAACCAGATCCTGATAATCTAATATAAAACTGACTATGCATCCTTAGAAAGCACCCTGAGAAAGCAGAGGCTGTCATTAAGCACACTAAGCACATTAATCACACCATTTCACTGATGCCAATTACCTTATACACAACAGATTCTTGTGGTCAGTTTAATCAGAAGCTTTAGAGCAGTCTGGTACCTACTCTAGAAGGGCTGAGCTATGATGAAAATGTTCTATGTACTTCTGAGAAAAAGAAAGGGGTTGATACAGAAAGTTGCCAAAGATCCTCAGCTAAAAGATCTCTGAGCTAAAATCTTAAAAAACATGAATTCTGAAGGGTAGTTGTGGCAAAAGGAAATCTCATCCCCTGTTCATTTTTATGAAACTATTTTTCATGAGAGAAAAGTGGTTGATGTAACTGTAAAGGTGCTGAAGGGTTTACTCAGAGCTTGCAAGTTCAATCAGGCTGTTTGCAGGCTTGGGTTCCCCTCCCCACTCTTTAGCTCCCTGGGTGCAGGGATTCATTGACAGTGGGGACAGGGACAGGGACAGGGGCAGGGGTTGCTAGAGCAGGTTCTCTGGGGGAGCTAAAGAAAGTAGCAGGGAACTGTGGCTTTGTGAGAGCTCCAGCAGAGAGATCAATAAAGTACAGCTGAGAAGGGGCACTCCAGGTGACAAACATAGGGGAGCTGCCTTGGGGAGCTGTCTGGGGAATGGTGTGATTGGTTACAGGAATCCAGGAAAGACTGGAAGAGGGAGGAAATCCTGGTCTCTGGAGCAGCCACACCTGGGGTCCTGACAGGCACCCCCATCTTCTGTCCAGATGACGGCATCGCCACCCCTCTTCTGAGGCAGAGTGAGCACTGCTCCCCGGGGCGCCACTGCAGTCACTCCACAGTGGGCTACTTTGCTGCGGGCAGAGTGATTTTGTGGAGACCTGGCTGATTACGTGTATAGACCTGTTATAAGTTGCCTGAGTGTTAAAGTTGATAACCTAATGGCTTTTGTTATATGATAAGTATTTGCTTTATCTGCCAGTATAGATTATTATTGAGCTAATTGAAAAATATTTTGTTTGTTATTTATGGGATGTTGAATTTGTCAATCTCTCAGTTATTATTGTAAATGATAAATTATTGTAAATAGTTATTTAGCATGTGGTCTGATTGGAGTGGTCTCCCGTGGTCCTCCCCACACCTATTTTCCTACAATGATATTTGATTCCATACGTACCTTTGTCTCCATGTTTAGAAGAATCCAGTTTCAGATCCGAGTAGGTTATCATGTGCTCTCTCATTTCCAACGGTGCTACAGAGACAGACATTATAAACCAGGCTTTAGGAAGCTGCGTCATTTAGCTTGCATTCAGAAGAAGTTGATGGCTTTGTAAAGTATCCTCATGCACTTTGCTAACCATAGGAAGGACCTATACTGCTGAGCTTTCTAATATGCTACATTCTGTAATCACGTTACAGAAATCACATTCAAAAGGTTACAAAACCACTCCAAAGTTAGGAGACACTGAATTAAGCTTCTCTGTACAACTTGGATTCACATCTTGTTCAAATATGTTATGAGGCAATATCCAATTACCTCATCCTGTACTACCCCTTCACCAGCAGGAGAGTCCTCCCTCAACCAACACATGGGATGCACAGTGTTTAGTTCATAAAGGTGTTGTTCACACACTTCATTGTAAAGTCCATGAGATTCATGGGTGTCTAACTGCTGCACACTACTGGGACCCGGTCTTGAGTACACAATTCATCATTTCCCCAGGGGCTTTGCCATGAGGTTCCAATTGTAGTGTCTTAGCCCAGATCCCAAAGGCTACTTGAAACATTTCAGGGAGGCACCTGAAGATCCTTTTTAGATGCTTTACAGACCTCAGTGCTTCACACAGCATGGTGACTTACAGACATTAGTGAATTTATCTTCACAATTTATCTTTCATACATTCCCTATATAGGAAACGGCGAGGCATAAATTAAAGCTAGAACTGGACAAACCGTAAAGTAATTCTGCATGTGCAGTGCAAGGGAGCTGGGGTCTAACTTTGCAGAGTAGTTCTCTTTTTGTAGCACCTGGTCTGTTCAAAGCCTCATTCCCACTCACATCAATTGTATCTCTAGGTGCTCAAGACTTCTGCAAATCATACCACAGGGTCTGAAGTCAGACACTAAAACAATGAAGTAGTAAGTGATCCACAGAAAAATAAAGGTCTGTTTTTTGACATGTCCAGCATCACCCAGAAATGGTGATAAAGGCAGGGATTGAATAAAATCTTTTCCTGCTTCATCCCACAGAACCTGAGAGCTTCTGCCTCATTCTCTACAAAGCTATCAAATTCTGCAACAAATGATGCAGGATCCAGCACAGGAGCAGCCTCCCTTGCAAAGGGCCAGAAACTCCCCCGGTTGCCTCTCCTCTTCCCCCTCACTCCTGCCCTATACCCCACAAACCATTCTGCCCTCAAATAGTCCAGTCATGCTGGTTCCTCTTCCTTCACTTCCAAGTTCCAGAGGGGCAGCTCAGAGGATGCTCTGAGCCCAGTAATGCTAATGAGACGCGCCTGGCTCTAGGTTTCTGTACCAGGCACCATGGTGCAGCAAGGAGGCACAATGTTGGTGAAAAGCTTTGTTGAGCCCTTGCATCCCCAAGGACAGAGCACACACTGTACTTCAGCAAGGCAGGTGCCTGTGCAGCCTGGTGAGCCCAGGAGCTGGAGCGTGCTCAGTGCAGAGGGAACCCAGAGAGACAGAACTTCTGGGCCTCAACAAGGTGCATAGCTATAAATCAGCAGTGCTTTATTGGAACCTGTGGAGCCATAATATGAGCATGGCATCTGGACCATCATACTCCATGGAAAATGGAAGAATCAGAATCCTCTTCCCCCTTTTGGGATGTAAAGCCACTCTCATCACTCTCTTCTCCAATCTCCCATGTTGCATCTTACCTGCCCCTATGGAGTCAGTCCAGCACACAGTTTGTGATGCCTCCTCCTTGCCAGAAAATGACCAGTAACTACTACTTGGTGACAACCTCTTCCAGCTCAGTCCAGCTCCATGCTTCCTCCTCCCTGCCCCTGACACCCCTTGCATTCACTGCAGACATACTGACAAGCATTTTCCCTTCCTTCCCAGAACCCTTCTTTTCCCACACTGTTTTTCCAAATCACCTAGGTTTCTTTCTTGAGCAACACAGTCCCCTGATGCAGAAGCTGTTATCCCAAGAGCACCTGCCTACCAGGGTGGATGTGCTGCCCTGTACCCTCCTCCCTTCCCATATCCAAAGCATTCAGACCTGGTACCTTTACTTGCTCTCTGCGGTTTGCAAACAGAGGGCATGAGCATCCTGAACTGGAACAAAAAGAAGTGCGTCTGTTCTGCTCCTGCCTATGAATCCCCATGTGAGCTGAGAGGAGCCTGATGATTGGCTGGATGATAACCCCACAGGAAACACTGTCTGTGCTTATCTGAGATGCTGACCCTTCGTAGCGCCTTTATAGACTAGGGCTTTTTTTCTGCTACAGTGTTAGCAAGTTTCCACAGAGAAGGGCTCACCACAAAGCCTGGGTGAGGATGCTGAGGTGCTATGACTGCCGAGTGAATGTAGCAGCTCAGACCTGGTGTCCACACCCTTATTATCATTATGGCCTGATGTTACCCACACTGCTTAGCTGCTCCATTTTTTCTTTAAGGCCCCATTCCAATAAGGCACCAAAGCCCATGCTCAGCTGTAAACTCGGGGCTTTTTGTGTGCTTCCTGCTCAGCCTGTGCTCAGTCTGTGCTTTACCCAATTAGAATGTGCTTCCTAATCCAGCACTGAGCAGTGGTCAGCCTTGGCTCTGTGCAGGGCTGAGGCTGTTGACTCCCAGGGGAGGCTGCACCTTTACTTCACATGTGGCTGAGGGCTCAGTGGATTGCCCAACTCATGTCCTGCCTTGCTGCATTATGCATGGCTGGAAGCTGAGCACTCTCCCAGACCAGGGTATGCTGCAGCACTCAGGGCCCTGGATACACAACACATTTGTGCAGCTGTAATTGCTCCTTACACTTATGTCAATGCATTCTTCAGTCCATGGGTGTTCTCTAGCACTCAGAAGTAATAACAGATATCCAATGAACCCAGGACGGAGAGCTACATGGGTAGGGGCATGAGAAAAGCTTACAGGATACAGGTATACTCCACACCATGGTAAGAACTACATAGGAACATAATGGATACCACAGGTTCAGCACTGTGTCATAGCAAGAGTGGCCAAACTGAAACATTTTCTCATTGTTACAAGATGGCTTTGAGATGAGAATTAATGAACTCTTATCTCTGCATGAACACAGATCGAGGACAACAAGATCAAGGACAACAAGAAGTCCTTTTTTAAATACATAGGGGGCAAAAAGAAGGTACCGGGTAACGTGGGGCCTCTGCAAGACACACTAGGAAATCTGGTTGTCACACCAGATGACAAGGTTAACCTATTTAACGATTTCTTTGCCTCCATTTTCCTGAGCAGGGACCAGATCAGCCTGTCCGCCAGGACCCCCTCGTGCCCCGGGGAGGCACAAGCAGGCCTCTGGTCAGTGAGGATCTAGTCGGGGAACTTCTGGAGGGACTGGACATATTTAAATCAGCTGGTCCTGATGATCTCCACCCCAGAGTGCTCAGGGAATTAGCAGAGGTCATTGAGGGACCCCTGGCACAGCTTTACAAGCACTCGTGGTGCTCTGGTGTGGTGCCAGAGGACTTGAAAAGGGATAATATGGTTCCCATTTTCAAAAAAAAGGGAGGAAGGAGGACCCAGGAAACTATAGGCCAGTTAGTCTTACCTCGATCCTGGGTAAGCTTTTTAAGAAAATTGTCCTGGTACATGTCCATGAGGATCCAGCAGGGGAGGTTATGCTTAGGGGCAACCAACATGGGTTCATTAGAGGCAGGTCCTGTCAGACCAAACTGGTGGCCTTCTATGACCAGGTCACAAAATCCTTAGACGCAGGGGTGGCTGGGGACATAATCTTTCTGGACTTCAGGAAGGCCTTCGACACTGTCTCTCACCCCATTCTCATTAAAAAAACAAAACAAAAAACTAGGGGACTGTGGTGTCGACACCTACACAGTTAAATTGGTCGCTAACTGGTTGGAGGGCTGCACCCAGAGAGTGGTGGTGGATGGGTCATTTTTGACCTGGAGGGATGTGGGCAGTCGGGTCCCCCAGGGCTCGGTTGTCAGACCTGCCCTGTTCAACATCTTCATCGGTGACTTGGACGAGGAGGTAAAAAGCACTCTATTTAAATTTGCTGATTACACTAAGATGTGTGGGTATGTGGGCACATTAGAAGGGAAGAATAGGCTTCAATTGAACCTATACAGGTTACAGGGGTGGGCAGATGAGAACAGGATGGGTTTCAACACTGACAAGTGCAAGGTGTTGCACCTGGGGAGGAAGAACCAGCAGCAGACCTACAGGCTGGGGAACTCCCTTCTTGTCAGTGCAGAGGCAGAAAAGGATCTTGGAATCATTATTGATGCCAAAATGAACGTGGGCCGACAGTGTGGGGATGTAGTCAGGAAGGCCAACCACACCTTGTCATGCATCCACAGATGCATCTCAAGAAGGTCCAAGGAGGTGATCCTCCCCGTCTATGTGGCACTGGTCAGGCCACAATTGGAGTACTGCGTCCAATTCTGGGCGTTGCACTTCAGGAGGGATGTGGACAGAATTGAGAGGGTTCAGAGGAAGGCCACCCACATGATCAGGGGGCAGCAGGGCAGGCCCTAAGAGGAGAGGCTACAGGACCTGAACCTGTTCAGCCTCCACAAGAGAAGGCTGAGTGGGGATCTAGTGGCCTGTTACAAACTAGTCAGAGGGGACCAGAAGGCATTGGGGGAGTCCCTGTTCCCCCGAGCACTATCAGGGATGACTAGAAATAATGGTAACAAGCTGGCAGGGGGTAGATTCAGACTAGACATCAGGAGGCACTACTTCACTGTCAGGGCAGCTAGGATCTGGAACCAACTTCCAAGCGAAGTGGTGCTGGCTCCTACCCTGGGGGACTTTAAGAGGAGGTTAGATGAACATCTTGCCGGGTTCCTTTGTCCCCAGTACTTTTTCCTGCCATGGCAGGAGGTCGGACTTGTTGATCTGCTCATGCCCCTTCTGACCCTACCAACTGTGAAACTATGAAACAGTCACACAAGTAGTCTTTCACCTGCAAATCAGCAGCCAATATGGCTGTGTGACGCTTTGGTCCCTGAATCGATTGGGCAGAGATTCGTCCTAATTCGGTGGCCTAATCTCCAAATCCAAATCGAATCAGAGGACCCTTTAATCTCACCGAATCGAATTGGAACCCCCCAAATAGATTTGGAGAGATTTGGAAACATTCAGAGATTTGGACATAGAGATAGCTTTAAATGTTTTTTCTACATACCTCTAGGTTAGCAGGGGCTTGTGAATGCTGGGATGCTGGGGTGCATGGAGCGTACCACAGAAGTGTGGGGGGTCCCCAGTGTGCTCAGCAGCAGACCTGAGGCACTTCTGGTCCACTTCTGGGTCTGCCAGATAGTGCTCTGAGGGCCCCCCCGCACCCTCTCCAGTTCAGTGACTGGTGCCTCCTGGGTATGGGGGGGCACCAAGGGTCCCCCCTGCAGCCAAACGCTGAGCTGGGGGTGGGGCATGAGGGGGGACCTGTGCGCTTCCCGGCAGACCAAGAAGGGGACTGGACGTATTTCTGGTCCACTTCCTGGTTTGCCACCAAGCACGTGCAGAGCCCCACCCCCAGCACTCCTGTGGGATACTCCATGCACCCCATTATCAGTGATTATGAGCTACGCTTACTACCTCAAGGTACTTAGAAAAAACTTTGAAAGCTGCATCTGTGTCCAAATCACTGATTCTCTGAATCAGCATTGAATCTTCAGATTCCGATTCAGTGATTCCTGAAATGAATCAGGGACAGTGATCCGAATAAACAAATGGAATCACTGTCCCTGATTCAGGCTGAATCCAAATTAAATGGGGCCCACTTTGCTCACCCCTAGCAGCCAATCCCTCCCTCACAGTAAGACACCAATTGAGAGGAGACCCCCTTGGTTAATTTCTCCACCATCTCTGCCAAAATATTTCCCTGTGCAAGATCTAAGAGCTTGCTAGACTGCCTGGGTGCTACTGCCAGCGCATACCAGTCAATAAAATAAGAAGTTCCTGTCATATGTATATAGCTTTTATTAGTTTTGAATATAGCCTTATCCAACTCCTTCTACTGAACAGGAAATCTGCAGTAAACATTTCCAATGAAGTCACTCTTATTTGACTTTCCTCTTTATGTTCAGCCAGAGACTTTCAATGGATCTATAGTAGCTCACCTACTCTTGGACTGTGGGACAGTTGTAAACACAGTGAAATCTAGTTATGTAATGACTGAGAAAATGTGTCACTTTGGTCTTATTAGTCATGGCCTGAATACCTCTCAGAGCTCTATTGCTTTCTGGATAAAACACTTTTGCTAATTTTTCCCTGTTAAACTGAAATTAGCCACTTCAGAATATGCAGATGTACTAAAATCAAAAGGAATTAGCTGGCAATAAATTAGTCATCCTAATAGGTTCTGGGATATTCACTCAAGGGATCCCTGAAAACCAGGTAATGCTTCTTAAGTATTGGGTACTTCTCAGCTTTCCTGCCCTGAAAAACTCAGAGCGTGTGTATACATGAAATGGTATTGTACAGCCACATTGGGGAGCACTAACCATGGCAGTAACCGTACTGCACAGTAGTAATGAGCTACTGCTCAGCAGTTTGAATTCAAAATAAAACAAAACAAAACAAAACAAAAAAAAGACACATGCTGGGAGGGTACCATGCAATAATGCCAGTTACTGTGCCATCATTTTTTATGTGATCATGAAAGTGGTAAATGACTGCACAATAACAACTTCACAGCCCACCACTCGTATAGACATGGCCAGAGATGATCAACTATTCCATTGTGGAGAATAAGTTTCTCTTGCGGCAATCAGCACATGGAAGTGGGCAAATCACAAAATTTGTAATGCTTATTTTACTTCATCCTAACTGGGCAGTTCTTACACAGTGAGCACTTTGATGAGGAGTAGCCTCAGGCCCCCATGGTCTCCATGCAAGTTAGATGACCCCTGGGGACAATAGCCATGGACATCCTTGGCCCCCTCCGCATGACACCACATGAAAACAAATGTGTCTTAGTAGTGACTGACTATTTCTCCAAGTGGGCAGAAGCCTATCCTCTCCCTGATCAGGAGGCCCAGATGGTGGCAAATATTTTGGTCAACAGATTTGTGTGCTACCATGGTACACCCTGATCCACCACACTGACCAGGGGAGAAATTTTGAATCGCAACTGTTCCATCACATATACAACCTTTTGGTCATTAATAAAAGCTGTACCACTCCCAATCACCCCATCTGATGAACTACAGGAGTGGTTCAACTGTATGTTGATTGACAAGCTATCCTCTTTGATTTAGGATAATGAGATGACATGGGATGAAGCCTACCAGAGCACTGTGAAGTCATCCACAGGGTACACACAATATATGGTGTTGTTTGGGCAGGAAATTTGTCTGCCTGTTGATGTTGTCTATGGGACAAATGTATCAAAAGAATTCAACAATCCTGAGTACATTAAAAAAAGTGGCAGGGTACCTCAGCTCAGTTATCCACGCTGTCAAGCCACATCAGGCTACAGCTACACAAAGGCAAAAAGAGCACTATGACTTCAGGGTGACTGAGCAGGTCTATGAGCTATGGGAGCTGGTGTGGATATGGAACCAGACAAAGAGGCAGTCTGTGGCAGAAATGCCACCGTTTGTGTCTCTCTTCAGAAATCTGTCTGGGTCAGCTTGGGACACTGGGGTTGAATTCCTAAGGGAGGGGGGATTTTCCTCCCTGCCTACATGACAAAACCCTAGTGCCTAGGGTGTGGTCCCTCTGGTCACCTGAGTGCGGGGAGGGAAAAGCCCCCACTCATCTGCCCAGGTAACCAGTGATGCTTTTTAAATTGGTTGGCTAGTTGCCAACACTGCTGACTTCTATTGGACTGGGCTGCTGAGGTTAGAAAGGCTATATAAGGGCCTGATCCAAGAAGAAGGAGGAGAAGCCATTTTTCCAGCATGGCACAAGCATCAGGACACAGGGAGAGAGTCTGATCCATCTGAAATGCTCTCTGTCTGGAAATCTCCAAGCTAGATCTCTACCATCTTCTGAATGATACTCGTAAGTGTTTCTAGAGAGCTAGTCAGCTCACAGTGATGCATTTGCATACCAAACGGCTACCTCAACCAGACTATTTTGCTCAATGGTAATCCCTTGATAGTGCTCTACCTCTTACCCTATTCTACCTCATTCTCTCAGGAGCAATAAAGTTCTCCTTTGGGACTGGTGTTGGAGACTTATTGTGGGGAGGGTTTTAGTATGCCTAGGAGGCCCTTTGGGTCTGCGAGCTAAGGGAGACTACCCTTTTGGCCCCCAACTTGGGGAAGTGCCCCAAGGTCTTGTATTGGGTCGAGTACCCATAGGACTATTAGGCCTGTGTTTCCCCGAGGACACAGGACCCAGACAGTCCCTTCTTGGGGTGGTGGCAGCACACTTTACCCCAAGATCCTGTGGTGGGGATCGAAAGGGGGTCTGCCAGGGCTTAGGCACCCCTGGACAGACACATGGAGTCCAGAAGGTAGACGGACATAGTGAGGTAGGAGGCTCAATGCAGGAGCTCCCTTACTGGCCCACCACAGTGTCAGTGCTGGAACCTCTGTGAGAAGTTGAATGGCCCCTGTACAGTCACCAAGAAATTGTTGGAGGTGCTATATGAGCTGCTGAGCAAGACCAGTGGACAAATGTTGGTAGTGCTCTATAATTGGATGTAACCTTATATCTGCACATGGAACAGAGATCCCGACCCTACAAGGGAGCAAGGAATGACATTTCATCAACAACCAAGATGTATGCCACCAAGCCACTACCAGAGGCCTCCTAATCAAACCACCATGAATACAGTCCCAAGTACACACAATACTGTGCTGCAAGAGGGTAGTTCTAGATCAGGGACTCTTGGGTGGTTCCAGTGGCCTTAGGAAGATGATGATAGGGAAGAGGAATGGGTACAAAGGGAAAGATTAGACCTGGCCAGGACCAGAACTGCCCACAACTCACTAGAGATAGTTAGTGCTCCTATGCCTGAGTGCTCAGGCAGACTACAAAGGGGAAGGAGACCCCCCCCAGGTTGCTAAGTGACTACACAACATAATCCAAGTAGGATGTTGGGGTGCACATAGTTAAAAAGGGGTCCATCCAGTTAAACACAGGCTTCAGGATTGCAGGCCAATTATCTGCTGATGTCAGTGAATCTAGCTGCAGGGTGTTCACCAGAGCTAGCCCCATTCTCTCTAACTTCAGGGTGTAACCAAGACTAGCCACATGTGCAAAAACTTTAGTAGCTTGTAGCAGAAATAGGCAGGTATGCCAGAATTGACACACACTGCATATAAACTGAAAAAGGGGCTGAAGCAGCCAGCAGTGAGAAACATAATTTCAGGCAACATGGGCCCAACTGCAGCTACCGCCCCTACTCTCCCCAAGACAAAACGTAAGGTGTTTGTTGTGGGAGACTCCCTTCTGAGGGGGACTGAGGGGGCAATCTGCCACCCTGACCACTTAGCCCGGGAAGTCTGCTGCTTCCCGGGGGCCCGCATCCGGGACATTGCAGAGAGTCAGCGAGCTGCTGGGAAGAGATGGCCTCCACCTGTCTCCCCTAGGGAGGAGGCTCTTCTCAGCCAGACTGCCTGACCTGCTCCACCGGGCTTTAAACTAAGCCTGCTGGGGGCTGGGGGGACTACCGCCACTGCTGGCCTGCTGAGCAATCCTTGCAAAGCCAGCGGGTCAAGGCACTTAAGGGAGCCCACCCCTGCCCCAGCCCTGGTAAAATCTGTGCGCAAGGAAGAAGCCCCCCAGGGGACACTTGCCTTCCTGTACACAAATGCCAGGAGCTTGGGGAATAAGCAGGAGGAGCTCATCCTCCTGCTCAATGCAAACAATTATGATGTCATGGGGATAACGGAGACCTGGTGGGACTCCACCCATAACTGGACCACAGGTATAGATGGCTACACTCTGTACAGGAGGGATCGTGAAGATAAAAGGAGCGGGGGTGTAGCTCTCTATGTTAAGGAAAGCTACACGTCCCTGCAAGCCGATATTGGTGACTAGGGTGGGCGACTGGAGACCCTCTGGGTTAAAATCCATGGGGAACACGGCACAGGGGACACAATGGTGGGAGTCTACTACAGACCTCCCACCCAAAGTCCTGAGCTTGACCAGGAGTTTGCCCGGGAACTGCCTGAGGCGGCATGCTCCAGGACCATGGTTGTCATGGGTGGCTTCAATTACCCGGACATCTCATGGGAGGATCACTCAGCAAAAACTGAGCGGTCGCAAAGCTTCCTCTCGTGCGTGGATGACCTCTACCTAACTCAAGAAGTCTATGGGCCAACAAGAGGCAAAGCGCTGCTCGACCTGGTACTGGCTACTGGGGATGACCTAGTCGGCGACCTAGTGATCGATGGGAAGCTGGGTGACAGCGACCACGAGCTGATCACCTTCACCATCTGCCAAAAAGCTGCCAAGTCAGTCAGCAACATGGAAGTCCTTGACTTGAGGAAAGCCGACTTTAACAAGCTCAGGAGACTTGTCAGTGAGGCCCTAAGGGACCGTGACCACAGGGAGAGGGGAGTTCAAGAGGAGTGGTTGCTCCTCAAGGGAGCGATCCTCAATGCACAAACTAAGTCTATTCCATCTCGGAGGAAA
>NW_005843060.1:398174-405133 GCF_000455745.1 Alligator sinensis
GTGCTATGTTGGCTAGCACTATGGAAGAAAGAGACTCGGGGGTCATCATTGACCACAAGATGAACATGAGCCTGCAGTGCAATGCTGCAGATAGTAAAGCGACCAAAATGCTGGCTTGCATCCATAGATGCTTCTCAAGCAAATCCCGGGAAATCATTCACCCCTTGTACTCGGCTTTGGGGAACTGTGTCCAGTTTTGGGCTCCACAATTCAAAAATGATGTGGAGAAGCTTGAGAGAGTCCAGAGAAGAGCCACACGCATGATCAGAGGTCAGGGAAGCAGACCCTACGATGACAGGCTGAGAGCCCTGGGGCTCATTAGCCTGGAAAAGCGCAGGCTCAGGGGTGACCTGATGGCCACCTATAAGTTTATCAGGGGTGACCACCAGTATCTGGGTGAATGTTTGTTCACCAGAGCGCCCCAAGGGATGACGACTAGGTCGAATGGTCATAAACTACTACAAGACCATTTCAGGCTGGACATAAGGAAGAATTATTTACTCTCCGAGCCCCCAAGGTCTGGAACAGCCTGCCACCAGAGGTGGTTCAAGCGCCTACGTTGAACACCTTCAAGAGCAAATTGGATGCTTATCTTGCTGGGATCCTATGACCCCAGCTGACTTCCTACCCTTTAGGCAGGGAGCTGGACTCGATGATCTTCTGAGGTCCCTTCCAGCCCTAATGTCTATGAAATAATGCAGCTGTGACCTCAGTGTTTTTAGAGCAGAGTGTCACTGGTACCACTGAGCATGACCCAGCACAGGCTGCAGTGTTCATGGTACTTATACACTTGCATCAAGCAGATCCCACGGAGCTATTGGGCTTTGCATTTAACAAGACATCAGAAGTGGTGGGACAGGCTCCACCTGAGTTATGAGGGGGCTTTTGTGCTCTTCAACACCAGATCAGCCTACCAGTGACTTTTGTAATAACCATGATAACTGCTCAGACATGCTCAGTCTGATTGTGATCTAACTCTTCCCCCAACTCCCATTCAGACAGTGACTCTCCCTTCTGTACCTCATGTCCAGGGCTGAGCAGGATCTCTCTCTGCCTCACTCAGCTGCTGCACAGCACAAGAGACTGGACATGCCCTTACTGTGGGAGACCTGGTCACTGCCGTTTGCTCAACAACAAGTATTTTCCCAGTCCTTTATGGACAGACCAAGATGACACAGGCCAGCGACGATTTTTGGCATCTGCAGGAGGATACTGAAACTTAGTCCCCCAATACTCTTTCTCTGACACTCCCAAGCTGGAGACACTCCGGGGGTCCCCTCAGGATATAGACCTCCCCACGACCTGGTCAGACCTGTCAAGGCACACCTACAGTTCCCAACCCCTTCACCTCCATTACTCATGGGTCTGGGTGATGCTGCACTGATGGGAGATGGTTTATTTTCAGAGCCAAGGTGAGATTCCTGTAGCAACTGGAGGACACAGAGTCTCCCTAGGAGAACAATGGAAAACCCAACCCCTAGGCTCCTGCCATTGTATGTGACAGTGTCACCTGTGCCTGGGCAGTCACCAGGGATTGAGTGTGCTTCTTCTTCTCATATTTTTTGTGAGCTTTTGGTACTCCCTATGGCTGTACCCACCATAAGGTCTCAGGACTTTCCTTTGACCCTGTGATTGCCAAAATAGAATCAAAACCATCATAGGGCCAAGAAAAGGACATCTGGTGATGGAATGAGGGCAGAGAACCCCATTACTGCTGGCACCAGGAGATGCAGCTGGGCTGTGGAGAGGGGAGAGAGTGCTGTCAACCAGAACATGCATTAAATCATAGGCAAAGAAAGAATTAAGTCGTGTTTATGTCTATGTGGCTTCCCAGCTGACCCAGGGTGGCAGCAACAAAATGCCCCATGCTCCTTGATGTTGTTTAGGTCTTTCCTGTTACTGAAAGGGAAGAAGCTCTTCTCGGCCAGTATGGCTGACCTAGTTGACAGGGCTTTAAATTAGGATCACTGCGGAATGAGTGGCCAATTAACAGTTCTAGCCCAGGACATGTCAACCACATTATTAACAGGTTAGGTAGCCCAAGGGAACCTACTCTGACAACAGCTGAAGGAAAAATTATGTCCCAACACACAGGTAAACCCAGAGCTTTCCATTGCAGTCTCACAAATGCCAGGAGTTTGGGAAACAAGCAGGAGGAACTGGCCCTTCTTCTGAGCAACAAAGATTATGATTTCAGAGGCATAATGGAGACCTGGTGGGACTCCACCTAAGACTGGTTCATAGGTATAGAAGGCTATACCTTGTACAGAAGAGATTGTGTTGGCAAGAGGGGTGGGGATGTAGCTGTCTACATGAAGAAGCGGTACACTTCCCTTCAAACTGAGTTTAGCAACCAAGGAGGGTGTCTTGAGTTCCTCTGGATTAAAATAAAGGGAGATCATGAGGAAGGGGATATAATTGTAGGAGTCTATTATAGACCTCCCAACCAAGAGGAAGAGCTGGATCATGAATTCAGTAAGGAACTGGCGGAGGCTGCATGCTTCCGATACATGGTTGTCATGGGGGACTTCAACTTCCCTGACATCTTGTGGGAAGAGCACATGGCCAAATCTGACTGGCTGTATAGCTTCCTTGCTTGCATTAATGAGCTCTGTCTCACACAAGAGATCTATAGACCAACTAGGGGAGAGGCACTGCTGGATCTGTTTCTGGACAAAGGGGATGATCTGGTGAGTGATCTGAGGATCAAGGGGAAGCTTGGTGACAGCAAACATGAACTGATCACCTTCTCTGTCCATTGCGGGGTGCACAAGTCTCTCAGTATCCTCAACTTTGGGCTGGCTGACTTTCACAAACTCAGGAGACTGGTCAGTCAGGCACTAAGAGACCATCACCCCTTAGAAAGGCGAGTCCAGGGGAATGGTTGTTCCTAAGAACGTAATGCTTGAATCACAAGGAAGTCCATTCTGTCCCACAGGAAGTGCAGTCAGCAGGCTGGGGTACCCCCTTGGCTCAATAGGGAACGTTTGGACTTACTGAAACTAAAAAGAGAAGCCTACAGTAGATGGAAAATGGGAATCATCACCAAGGAGGATTACACAGCACTAGCCCACACCTGTAGAGAGTGGACCAGAAAAGCCAAGGCAGAAACCAAACTCAGGCTAGCCTCAGGAATCTTTGGGGATGAGGTGAGCACCCAAAGTAGCAAAAGAACAGGTTAGGCACTATTTAGAAAAGCAGGACATATACAAGTCCATGAGGATGGACGGGATGTACTCAAGGGTGCTGAGGGAGTTGGAAGATATGATTGCAGAACCATTGGTCATCATCTTTGAAACCTCATGGTGATCAGGAGAGGTCCCCTATGATTGGAAAATGGTAAATGTAGTGCCCATATTTAAGAAAAGGAAAAAGGAGGATCCAGGGAATTACAGACAGGTGAGCCACACATCAGTCACGGGAAATATCGTAGAGCAGATCCTCAAGGAATCCATTTCTAAGCACTTGGAGAAGAAAAGAGTGATTAGGAACAATCACCATGGATTTACCAATGGCCAACATGCCTGACCACCCCTACTGTCTTCTATGATGAGATGACTGACTCTGTGGATGAGTGGAAGCTAGTGTATGTGAAATACCTTGATTTTAGCAAGGGTTTTGATATATTCTCCCACAACATTTTCCCAGGCAAGCTAAGGAAGTAAGGGCTAAATGAATGGACTGTAAGGTGGATAGAAAACTGTCTGGAGCAACAGATTCAGAGGTTAGTAATCAATGGCTTCATGTGTAGTTGGCAGGCAGTATCAAGTAGAGTGTCCCCAGGGTTGGTCCTGGATCCACTTTTGTTCAATGTATTAATCAACAACCTGGACGATGGCATAGAGTGCACCCTCAGCAAGTCTGCAGATGACACCAAGGTGGGAGGAGTAGTAAATACACTGGAGGGTAGAGCTAGGATTCAGAGTGGCCAAGTCAATTTAGAAGATTGGGCCAAAAGAGGTCCCATGTAGTTCAACAAGGAAAAGTGCTACGTCCTGCACTTAGGATGGAACAATCCTATGCACCAGGACAGGCTGGGGGCTGACTGGCTGGGCAGCAGCCCTGAAGAAAAGTACCTGATGGATTCAATGGACAATAAGCTGAATATGAGCCAACAGTGTAACCTTATTGCCAAGAAGCCTACATAAGTAGAAGTATTGCCAGCTGGTTAAGGGAAGTGATTATTTCCTTCTATTCAGCACTGGTGAGGTCATATTTGGAGTATTGTTTTCAGTCTTGGGCCCCCACTATAGAAAGGATGTGGACAAATTGGAGATTGTCCAGCAGAAGGGAAGAAAAATGGTAAGGATGCTAGGGGACATGATGTTATGAGGAACAACTGACATAACAGGGCTTATTCAGTCTAGAGAGGAGGAGACTGAGAGGGGAGTTAATAGCAGCCTTCAATTATCTGTATTGGGGTTCAAAAGAGGATGGAGCTAGCCTGCTCTCAGTGGTGGCAAATGACAGAACAAGGAGCAATGGTCTCAAGTTGCAGCAAGGGAAGTTTAGGTTAGATATTAGGAAGAATTTTCTTACGAGGAGGGTAGTAAAACACTGGAACAGGTTACCCAGAGAAGTGATGGAAGCTGCATCCTTGGAGGTTTTTAAGACCCAGCTAGACAATGCTTTGGCTGGGATGATCTAGTTGGGGTGGCCCTGTTTTGAACAAGTGGTGGCCTCAGTATTTACACCAGGACCTAACAATTGGAGATCCATCAGATGCATAGGAAGATGTCACTTATCAATAGGCATTCCCCAGCCAACATTATACTAGTGTGTCTGGATACAGTGGCTATGACAGGGTTGACTGCCAATGCCTTTTTTTATTGCAGCAGCTCCTGGGCTTCTCAGGGACGTATCCTCCCCAGCAGCCCCATGCCTGAGTCCATTGGGCTTAGAAGCTGCAGGGCATGTTGCGGTGTGTCTACATAGAAGGACACAGATGTAGGACAATAGTTAATCTAAATGCAGATATCTTGGATAAACAGGAAGTACAGAAAGCTGCAGGCCCTGGCTGGCTCCAAGCCTATCTCTTTCTGTCGTTTCCTGGGTGTTTGATAACCTTTACAAATGCCATTAACTGGTAGTGTTGTAGGCCCACAGTGAATCACACACTAGGGTTAATGCTGCACTTTGGGTCAGAGCTGAAAACATTCTGGTGACATGGACGCAAGGCCAGAAGAGACAACTCAGCCAGCCATCCAGATCCACTCCCCACTTCTCCTGAGGTTCACAATGTGAAATGACTCCTGTTTTATAAAACCTTGCATAAAGCTCAGATTAAATAAACTGCAAAGAACCCAACTACTCTTACGGACATGTAAGGGGGAAGATCTGGGAGAGTTCCCAGCGCACACTACCACCACATGCTCTTTTAGACATGTCCCAACTGAAGTTATGATTGAGATCTTACTTGTATTGTACTGACCTGCTTATTCACTGTCTTTACTTTAAAACAAGCCCTTTGAAGCTGATTTGATACAGGCCGAATTCCAGCCCACAGTTGAATTTTTATGGGGGAGTTTGAAAATCTGTGACAGCATTTGGGAATTTTGGAGTCCCCAAACACTTTCCTTTGTACAAACATGCAACATAAGCATACAGGAACACAGTGCCTGGAGAGAGGGCCCTGGCCCTAGACTTTTAAAGGGATCGAATTCAAACCATGGTGTGAAGACCTTCGAGGTATGTGTGAGTGATGAGAGTTCAGCACTTTCCCAGAAATCAATGGTTGTTGATTCAGAAGAATCTGTCTTACAAGTTGAAATGTCATGAGTGAAAACTGCTAAAACGGTGAGCATAATTTCTCAGCTCAGCACCTGACAGGCTCAGAACATGGTGGGAGATGTGGATGGTTTTACCTACACTCAGCCTCATTGGCAGGTACTATCTCCTTCATCGCTCAGGGGGCAAGGGAGCTGAGATTTGAAAACACAGAGTCCTGACTCACCCAGCAGGTCAAAAGGGACTGAGGGGCCAAATCCCTCACTGCGGTCTGGCACTCTCAGCCTAGAGACTCATTCTTGGGACTACTCTGACCTACAGATGGTAGCAAAATGAGCCTCCTTCCAAAGCAGGCCTCCTGAAATGTGGAAGGGCAAACTGTGGGGAGAGATGACAGCAAGAAATCTGGCCGTGGTCAAAGACTGTTGGAGGGATATTGCAGCCTTGATGGTGTGAGTAAAAATGTGAGAGGTCAGGATGTGTGTAAATATCTTTGACTGGACCAACTCTATATTTAGGAGGGATACAGGCATTCAGCTTCTGCCCAGAAACTGTGCCATAGTTTGGTAGAGCCCTTGTCACAGCTAACAGTAAATCTATGCCAGCCAACATGACTACTCCAGACAGTATGCACTAAGAGCATCTCCATGGAGGTCTCAAATGAAAACTGCCTGCTCACATCAGCCCAGGCTGAGATCTGCAAATCTCTGAAGTAGCAACCCACAAAGAGGAATGCGAAGAACTCAGTTCTGCTTAGAAAGTCTATTTCATAACATTGCATTTTTGATGCACAAATAGAATCAATTGTACTGTGCTATGGCACTGGGACTGCATGAAAATACTTTCCTGTTTCTAAACACAGCTGTAGGGGTTGTAGGCTAGACTCTTATCTAGTGTCAGTCAACCACACACTAATGAGTTCAATAGAGCTAGGCTTATTTTCACCATCTATCTGGCCCAGAATAGCCATGTGTAAAGCTACAGAAGTGCTCATAGCTGAAACAGAAATAGGCAGGCAACAAGTCACCACACACGTTGCACATCACCTGCTAAAGTGGTTGAAGGAGCCAGGTTTGGAAACCACAATGCAGCTGTGACCTCTGAGCTTTCAGGCCACAGCGTCACTGCTCCTGTCCAGTTTGACTCAGAGCTGGCTGCAGTGGTAACAAGATTTGTTTTCTACCTGTTCATCTGCAAAAAGTATCAGCCACAGCCTTACTGGTTTGGGTGTC
>NW_005843060.1:405164-412574 GCF_000455745.1 Alligator sinensis
AGGAAATGAGCAGCTGGGGCAGGGTCCCCACCTAAATTTTTGAGGTTTGTTCTTGTGCTGTCTGCCTAACTTATTGACTTTAAACATCAGAGCACCCAGCAACATCCTTTGCTGGACAGGCTTCCCACAGTCATTAGTTAGATGTGTTTCCTATCAGGGTCATGCAAAAGTCAGGTTTATGTCATCAAAGTCTCTCTCGACAAAATTCTCTACCCACTACCATCCAGGACATGTTTGCATAGCAGGCTACGGAGAGCTGGGGTCCCAATGCACATTTCTACCAGGCAGCTTATACCTTGGTGGTTCCCACTGAAATCAGGCACAGGGGTGTGATCCCAAGCACCAAGGAAATTGGGAGCATGGGGAAGATGGCAGAGGGGTTTCTATCATAGAATGGGAGAAAAATGAATTGCAAAGAGATGAGAAGGGATGGCCAAACTGGAGTTTTAGCATATTTCCAGACTCTCTAGGCTGCAAAGCATGGGAGAAACTGCTCAAGACGGGTCAGTTGCAGTGTCTGGAGGACAAAGCGAAGGTTAAAGGCAGAAGTGTGTGTGAGGCTGCTGGAGCTCAGAGACAGGCATCCTTTCTTCCATGTGTCACGTGACACAGCGTGAGTTGAGAAGACAGTGGCCAGGGATAAAAGTCAAATAAATTGCCCAGCTGCGGGACTCAACTTCTGAAACCAACCTCACCCCTAGTGGAGTTGAATTTCCTTTGCTAAAATAGCAACCCACAGATGCAGTCCAAATTGATAACTTTCCTCTGGGTGTGCACATGGAAAGATACTTAAGTTTCTCCTTCCATCATCAACTGCTTTAGGCTGTACTTTTCCCTGCCTTTCTAATTCTCTAAGCCCTACAATTCTTGCAGCAAGGCAGACTTTGAAGGAGTTGGCAAACTTAATGAAGTAAGTTAGTAATTACATAGTCAGTTTGGCATTACATAGTAAGGCCTCAATTACAGGCAATACCACATTGAAGTTTGGGGCCTACAAAGAGATGTGAGCAAAGTGGATGGAAAAGGAAGTGGAACACCTCGAACAGCTCATAGTGGGAAATTGTGCTAAGTCCTTCTCTGAGCCACATGATGGAAAAGGTTGCATGGCAGTCTATGGGGTTCCTTGAAGTCCTGGAAAGAGAGTTTGGACCTGTGGCTTCAAATATAGCATACGGTCCAGATATGTATCCTCCCGCTTCCTCATGGGGACCCTCTTATATACCTTTCATGACTTCAACACTAGGTTCCCACCAGAAGCAGCCCCACTGGCTCCTGCCTGGTGCTTCCAATGACATCACCTTGCCAGGTGAGGGAACTCGTCACATGACCGGCACTGGAAATGGAGAAAATGGAGGCAGGATTGTCTCCAGCCCAGGCCATAACTCAGTGCAGCAGATCGGGGAGGGCTGCCTGCTAACATCAGTGAGGCAGACTGGAGGGGTGATTCCTCCACACTCTGATCACCCTGGGCCAAGAGATTGCAGCTTACTCGCCAAATAAGCTTGTACTGCTGGGGTGGCCCACCTCTGGCACATGAGTGACAAGTGGCCTGGAGAGGCGTGGTGTCCCAAGCTGGATCATGCTGCAGCTGCTTCTTGATGGTCAAGAAGATTACATGACACCAGCAGTCACAAGACCAGCACTGGAAATGGAGAAAATGGAGGCAGGATTGTCTCCAGCCCAGGACATAACTCAGTGCTCAGTGAAGCAGATGCGGGAGGGCTGCCTGCTGACAGCAGTGAGGCAGAGTGGAGGGGTGATTCCTCCACACACTGATCACCCTGGGCCAAGAGATTGCAGTTTACTCGCCAAATCATCTTGTACTGCTGGGGTGGCCCACCTCTGGCACATGAGTGACAAGTGGCCTGGAGAGGCGCGGTGTCCCAAGCTGAATCATGCTGCAGCTGCTTCTTGATGGTCAAGAAGATTACATGACACCAGCCAAAGGGCGGGAGGCACTTTACATTAAGGCCTGACCTTGTTCTTCGGAAGAATAAGGAAAAAGTGCCCGGAGATCAGAGAAAGAGGTGTAGTCACTCTCCCCACATGGAAATTTGGATGGAGAATGACATGAGAGACCAGGCTGCATCATCCTCTGATATACCAGACCTTCCCATCCAGATTGGCATGCTTGAGTTTCAGTCACCGATGCTGGCTCCTATCAGGCGATGGGTGTTCACCTGTGAACATGAACCACGTGTCTGCCTTTGCCCTTAGGGAGTGTTTACCCAGATGCACCTCAGGCAATGATGTATCCAATGCAAATGACCCATAAGGGAGGTGTAGGCTTGGCCAGGGCATCTCTGACATCATAATGTGCAGGGATGACCTGGCACTGGGTAACCTGGGGCAACCGATGCCCGCAACTGCCAGTCTGTCATCCTCCCACCCAAGACTGGTCCCATGATGGCTCCTCTGGGAACAACAGGGGCTGCAGGGTGGGAGACAATGAGATGTCTCATGGAGATGGGAAGGTGCTGGAGCTCCCACTGGGGGACCTGCCGCAGAAGAGGTGGTGAATGCCAGCCTGGGCTGGGGGCACCAAGGGAGGGCAGGAGCCAGTCTCACCAGATGGGGAGGAGAGCAGCTGGAGGCAGGAGTGACTAGTGCTTTGTCTCATCTTCTTTAGAAAACAAGCATACCCATCCTTCCCCTCTGCAGTCTCCACACGAGGGGGGCATGTCTGCCCTTCCAGCTTTTAAAATAACTGTCTGTCTGTCCCTCCATCCCCTTTTCCAAATGCTTGATTCTACAACCTTTGTCCTCATCCACCCTTTGCTTGGCCACCATAAACCATTGTACTTACCCATTTTCTTCAGGTATTTCCAGTCCCACCTCTCATGCCTCTGCCTGTCCCTCATCTCCAGACTCACCTCCTCTGACATCCCAAACCCAGACTCCACACGTGCTCCCTGATTGCTGCTGATGTCCTGGCAGGTGTTCATGACTGGAACTGTGTCCCTGATTGGATCTCATGTCACCTGCACACTGATTGGAGCTCTCCCTGCTGTGTCTTCAGAGTGGCAGAGGAAGAGGTTCACATCTGTGTCATGGATTTGGAGTCCAGGGACTTTGAACACCTATGGCTCTATGATAGATCCTGCCTCTTCAGTCAGAAGGCCAGGCGGGATGTGAACTGTGTGATCTTTGAAGTGAACGGTCTGGTTCACAGAGGTAAGGAGGAAAGTGAGCTGCTCAGGGATGTGATGCAGCTGGAGAAAGTGGAGGTCAAACCCAGAAAAGACTGCAAGCTCTTTGAAGAATTTTGATGTCTAAAGGCAACAGGAGACAGGACCAGGAGGAAGAAGAAGATATGGTACTGCTGTCCCTTGTACACCAGGATGAGTTTGATAAGGACTTAGGGTGCTCTACAATAAGGCTGGTCTGGTCACCAGAAACTGAAAGCATCATATGGAAAGGCAGCTTCCTCCAGCAGAGAGGAGAGACCTACAAGTAAAGGCCTTTACTAACAGTCCCTATTTTGCTTTGCAGGTGGGTGTGTGAGAGTGCCCGACACATGAGGCTTTCCAGGTCTTGGATTCAAGGGTGGCTTACCCAGGAACATGAGCAGCCTGCAGTTTGGAAATGTCAGTAGACCTTGGATACCAGGGGAGCTGGGCTCAGGAAGGAGGCAAGCCTGTGGGCCTAAAGGAGCCAATAGGCAAAAAGGAGCAGAGAAGTGAGCCTCTGGTAGGTGACCAGAGCACTGGCAGCATCTCCCAGCCAGGACTGGCACTGACAGTGTTGAGTCCCCTGTACATGAGCACGCAGCCCACCCAGGCTCACTGTCTCTGTATAACTGAAGATGACTCATGGTCCTTTGCTACCATTGCTCTCAGGCATCACTCACAGGGGTAGGCAAGCCAGAGGTGGTGGCCCTCACTGTCAGCACCCTCTGAGTACAGTGGCTACAACTTCCAGGCAGGCTGTGCCTTTGAAGAACCTGGGGCCTTTAGCAAATCAAAGCAGTCTCTCAGCACGTGGTCTCGTCCAACAGCTGCCCTCTCGTGGGGTCAGGGCTGACCCTCCACTTCCCTATACAAACACTTGACTTTGAATATGCAGAGGAGAAGCTTTCTGCCTTATATAGCAAATTATTTAATATTGATCGAGATGCCAGCTGGCGATTCACCCTGCATCCTACTGAGACGAGTAAGTGCCCCATTCACCGGGCTCACCTAGTCTTTTCATTTTTACATTCCTCATTCTCAGAATAATACCCAGTGTTACCACAAATTGCTAGGTATTTCAGTTATCACTTTACAAATTTATATCCTGTCCACTTTCATAGTTTCATATTTTCATAGTTGGTAGGGTCAGAAGGGACCTGAACAGATCATCAAGTCTGACCCCCTGCCATGGCAGGAAAGACTGCTGGGGTCAGATGATCCCAGGTAGGTGTCTATCTAACCTCCTTTTGAATACCACCAGGGTAGGAGCGAGCACCACTTCCCTTGGAAGTTGGTTCCAGTTCCTAGCTACCCTGACTGTGAAGTAGCGCTTCCTGATGTCTAGCCTGAATCTACTCTTAGTCAACTTATGACTGTTATTCCTAGTTACTCCTGGTAGTACTCAGGGGAAGAGGGTCTCTCCCATTCCCTGCTGGTCCCCCTTGGTAAGTTTATAGATGACCACAAGATCCCCTCCAGCCTTCTCTTGTGGAGGTTGCACAGGTTCACGTCCCGTAGCCTCTCCTAGTAGGGCTTGCCCTGCTACTCCCTGATCATGCAAGTGGCCCTGCTCTGAACCTTCTCAGTGCTGTCCACATCCCTTCTGAAGTGTGGCGCCCAGAACTGGATGCAGTACTCCAACTGTGGCCTGACCAATGTCGCATAGAAGCGGGGGATCACTTCCTTGGCCCTGCTTGAGATGCATCTGTGGATGCATGACAAGGTGTGTTTAGCCTTACGGATGGCGTCCCCACATTGGCAGCTCATGTTCATCTTGGAATAAGTAGTGACTCCAAAATCCTTTTCTTCCTCTGTGCTGATGAGAAGGGAGTTCCCCAGCACGTAGATATGCTGCTGGTTCTTGCTCCCCAGGTGCAGTACCTTGCACTTATCAGTATTGAAACCCATACAATTTTCATCCGCCCACCCCTGTAACCTGTCAGATCGAGTTGTAGCCTGTCCCTCCCTTCTAGCATGCTCACTTCTCCCCACATCTTAGTGTCATCCGCGAATTTGAACAAGGTGCTTTTCACCCCCTCATCCAAGTTGCTGATGAAGATGTTGAGCAGTGCGGGCCCGATGACCAAACCACTACCCACTTTACCTCTGCCCTTCAGAAGACTTTGGCTCTAGAGTTTCTCTGCTTATGTCTGTGCATTCATTTACCATGGGGACCTTCTGCATCAAAACCAAGGCTCTGCCTGCTCTGAAACCCAATGTTGTACTTCATTCGCAGGGACAGTAACAAGGCTCTTCAGTTCCAGTTTCTCTTGGACTTGCCCCTTCAGGATAACATCACCCTTTCATAGAGGTGAGTTCCCCACCAGGATTGCTGGGCTTCCCTCCCAGTAGTCCAGTTTCTCCTCCAGGTTTTCTATAATACTGTCAGACAGAGCATCCACTTGAGCACCAGTCTCCTGCTTCTCAGGCACAAGCACTCCCTGGGTCTCTAAGGCAAAAGCCCAGTTCTGTGCTTCAGCTTTTCCAGACACAGCCCCTCTGCGGCCTTCTCTCTTGCTGTTTGGGCTGACCTCCTGGTACATGGTGTCAGCATCATTGCAGGGTGCTCTCTGGTTTCTGCTGCTGCTGGCTGCAAACTTCTGCAGCAAAAAGGCTCTCCTTCCTGCAGCTGGGACTGTTTTCCAAGGCTGGACAGGGCTTGGGTCTGTGCATGGCTCCACACCCTGTGTATTTCTGCCTCTTGCAAGTCCTAATAGTTTGTATATGGTTTCTCTCTTGAGTTTTTCACTCTCTGGTGTCTTTGCTTTCCAAGCTCTTCTACTCCTTGTCACTCTGCCCAGTGTCCCTGCACTTCCCTTTTCTTGCAGAAATGCTCATTCTCTCCTCAGCAATGTCTAGAGCTGGACACAGCCTGGCACCTCTTTCCAAAACTGACTCCATGTTTACCACCAGCTGTTTCTGTTGTTTGGATGTTTGAATCTCTCCAATCTCTTAGAGCAGAGTCAGCCCAAGAGCCACAATTCCCAGCTTGACTCATGCATTGCTCAGCTGTGCATTACACATGACCCAAAGAGGACCATGGGGAAGGGAGCTGTAGCCCCAGAGTCATCTGAGAGTACCATGGCTTTAGGAATTTTCTAATTTGGAGGGCAGGGAAAGTGTCCTGCATTCCTTATGCCACTGGTGTCCTCTCTGTCAGGAGGAGAAGGGAGCACTTTGCACTAAAAACCTCACCCCTCTCCCCTTTCTGGAAACCTCTCACCCCCTTTCTTTAAACCTAGTAGCTTAATATGCCTCACAGGGTCTACAGACAAGTGTCCCAGTGATTGGCTGTCGAGGGCTCTGATGTCACAGTGGCATTGCACAGGTGTCAGCTGGCCTGGGCTACTGAGTCACAAAGCCCCAGAACAGTTACCAGGGGACTCGGTCACCAAACACTACTGCTGTGCTTGGGACCTCATGACATGTGGTTCACCCTCCACCTGAGCCTGGTGTCAGGCAGGAGGATGCCAAAGAGCAGGTGGAAGGGAGGGAGCTGGAGCTTCTCCAGAGGTGGCCTCACCTGCTGCTTTGGGTGGATGAGAAGGTAAGTTCCAGGTTGGGCCTGGACTGGAGGGGAGTGGAGGAGACAGTAATGGGAGGTGAGGAGCCTGCCTCAATGGCCTGAAAACATACCAGAAGTGATTGGTGGGGAAGGCCAAGGCATGGACTTAATTTCCATTCATCTTTCATAATTTAGAGGCAGTCATTTCTCAGGCACTGTGTGTCAGGGTATACCTGACTGTAAACTGCCAAGATAGCTGTGGTCCTGGAGGGGCGTTGCTGGGCATGTTGGATCAGGCCGGCTGCCCTCCCACCTGACCCCTTTTACTCTGTCTGAAGAGGGTTGTCAACAATCCCCCAATCCAGACCCTGACTTCCTTGGGCAACTGGCCTGAGGTGAACCCTTGAAACTACAGGCTTTCCCCCCAGGCCCTGGGCTCCCTGCCCATAGTCCAGAACTGTTATCCCAAATCAATGGAATACGTAAATGGAAAAGGTTGCACTTATCTGTCCTTGCTTATGGTCCTCACCATCTGCTCCCCACATGGTAGATCCAGCACCCCCACCCCAGCAGCCCAGGTCTGGGCATGAGCTGGCTGCAGGGTCCTGCTCAGTGTGGGGAAGCCTGCCTGCCTGATCCTCACCCACAGCCCTGTGCAGCCATTCCTGGATGCTTTTAGCTTCCCGTGCCTACAGGGGCAGCCCCTTCAAACCTGTCTGGGCAGCCCGGCTTCCT
>NW_005843060.1:412857-420283 GCF_000455745.1 Alligator sinensis
GGCACTGAGGGGGCAGTGGGGAAACTACTGCAGGCCTGGCTGCTAGGCCCTGCTGCAGCCACAAAGCCTGCCAGCTGTCAAGGAGATAGGTGCAGGGGTTCTGGGGTCCTGCACCTCTGGTTGCTAAGGGGCAAAACTCACTAACTGGCCCCAAGGCAGAAAGCAGGGCTGTTCAAACAATGCTGCTTTTATGCAGTATTTCTTTGCCTGCCCCAGAGCCCTGGGATTGGAAGGGACCCCAGGGAAGGATGACAGTCACTGGCCAGCTACACAGTCAATAATAATGAGAACACTCCTTCCCCCAGCTTCCCCTCTCTTCCCCCTTCGTCTCCTTACTTAATTTGTGTTGTCCTGCAGGCAAACCCAGCTTGAGCTTCAAAACTCAAAACGTTTCAAAGATTTGCCTCATTGAACTTTCTTTTGCATGTCCATTGCTTTATCTGGCTGCTTGCTTACCTTGGGCCATTTGTTATTTCCCCCATGCCAATGCTCTTGCAGTCTCTAGCCTCTCTAGCACATGCACTACTGTGCTTCATGCCAACCCTTCCTGTTGTTCCCAACCTTCCTAGAGGAAATCCAGAATTTCTTGTGGGTGGTGGCCATACAATAGGTCAAATGGTGAAAACCTGGTGACAAAATGGGGGGCTTCTCGGTACGTGAACTTTAGTGGTCCCAATAGCTTATCTCACCTGTGTATGCCTTGTCCAGTGACCTTTATTGAGTGTCCATTTGGAGTGTCCAGCCTTTCCATTTGGGGTGTTAAATGGTTGTTCGAAGCTGCTGGATTCTTAACATGCCTTCTTCATACACCAGCTTGGATCCATCTTTCCACGGCCGCTCTACCGTGAACTGTCTTCTCTCCAGCTCCTGCTGTCAATCCATGTTGTCCTCCCCCATGCAGGTCAGTCTTCCAAAACTCATGCTTAGCTGGGATTCACTGAAGAGACCCTCTGCCTCAGGCTTATGCTGGGGGTGAACAAGCATGCTCAGCAATTCCCACAGGCAGGGCTAAACCCGGCCTAACAACACTGGGTGAGCTAAGTGCCTGGCTAGGCATGCTAGCACTTGGTGGTCATGCCTTTCAACCACTAGCTGTACCCCGGACCTTTCCTAGGTCTGGTGCCATAAGGTAGATCATCAGGAGCTGGTCTGCGCCCATGGAATCTGCTTCCTGCACCGACTCTTTCATAATAATGTCCATGTGGAGCCAGTTTGTACTAAGGCAGCCCCCGACTATCCTTCAAGCCAGGTCTCGACTCTTATCTGGAAGCCTTCTATTGAGCACCACACCCTCCCTGGGCATGGCCAATCACAAATTCCGCACTCTGTCTCTACTACAGGGATGGGCTCTCATCCATCGGCAAGATATTTTCCCCAAATGGTCTCCAAGGTTCCCCCTGTATCTCCCTGGGGACAATTATGGGCATAGTGCCTAGACAGCCCACACTGGAAGCAGGGATGGCCCACAATGGTCTGGGGTAGCAGCTGCACTGTCTTGCTCTGGGGAGGAGGTATTCTTGTTTTTTCAGACCCCAGGTTCATTTCCCCTTGTTTTGTGGTGAGGTCACGCCCAGTCACCATGAAATCCTCTACGAACTTCAGGACCTCCTGTACTGACCTGAGCTGGTGCCACTGTTCCCATGACTTGACACGACACTTCAAGTCCCAACCAAACTACTCCAAAACTACGATCACCACCACTCCCCCTGAATCTCTGTCTTGAGACAGCAACCACCATCATGCCTCATCCTGGAGCAAATTAACTAACCACCGGGGCTCCACAATCTCTAGGTTTTCTTGCATCTAAGTCTTTGGCGATGGAGTTCCTCATCTACCTGAAGCTGGTGGAGAATAGCTTGCTTCACCTGCACAACCATTCACTATAAGGCCTCTGAGAAAAACTCTGTATTATCATCCCATTCCTGAGTGTCCCAGATTGGCCGCTGAGGCACTTGTACTCCACTCTCTGCCTGCAACATGGCTTCTACTCTCCTCCATGACCTCCCTCAGTTGCTTGGTGGCCTGTACCTGCAGCTGCACTAGGCCAGCCATGTTGTTTGGTCTGTTCAGCCACTGCCATCTGCTGCTGCTACAACACCTGCTCCATGGCTGCAGCCAAGACCCAACTCTAGCCACCCCTGAGCAGCAGCACCCTCAGTTAAAATCCATGTCACGGCGCCATTTGTGAACCACCGAGATAGCTGCATTCCCAGAGAGGCCTTCCTGGGTATGTTAGGTTGGCTGTGCCATCTTCCCCCCTGACCCTTTTACTCTTGCTGAAGAGGGTTGGCCAAGGACCCACCAGTCTAGACCCTAGGCTCCCTGGGGAGCCATCCTGAATCACACCCCTGAGCTACAGGCTTTCCCTCTAGGCCCTGGGCTCCCTGTCCAGAGTCCACAACTATTAAACTCAAGTCAGTAATAAAGGTCAGTGAAAATGTATGCACTTACCTGTTCTTGTTGCTTATGGTCCCCACATGGTTGGTCTGGTGCTTCCCCCAGTGTCCAGGTCAGGGTGTCAGCTGGCTGCAGTTTCCTGCTGGTGCAGGAAAGCCTTCCTGCTCCGACCCATCAGCCTCATGCATCCACTTCTGCTTCCTCTTATCTCCCTCCACCTGTGGGGAAGGTCCTTCCACCCTGTTCAGACAGTAGGACATTGAATTGCCCACAGCTGGGGCATTCATCCAGCTGTGGCTGTCTGTTGCAGCTGCCCGTAGCACACAGGCTTCCAGCTGAACTGTGTGGCCACAGCATGGCTGCATCTGTCTTGGAGAGAGAGAGGGGATGCTGTCCCGGGGTGGAGATGGCTAATCCTGCACTGATGGGGCTGGACCCCACTACACTGATTATATTTCCATCCATCCACCCACCTAACCACCTCTTTTCATTCTTCCTAATCTGTTATCCACCTGCCTATTTCAGCTCCTCCCTGTCTGCAGTTATGTGAACACTTTCAGCTGTTCGTCCCTTCTGTCACATACCTGACTACACCACTAACATAGGTCCTATTTCCTCTGTCTTTCCTGAATCTCTAACCTAGCCTCTCATCTCAGCACAAGCCTGAATAAGACGTTAAAACCTGCTCAGTAGCATGGTTTTCATTTTTTTCCATCTCTTCTGGTTTGTCTTGATGGCAGCAACAGAATATTGCCATATAGAGGCTGTTGGTACATATGGGTATGGTCAGTTTAGCCTTTAACTGACCCAAAGCTGATCAGAGATTTCCACAAATTCTCAGTTTTGGTCCCACATTAGATAATACCTACTTGGCACCCCTCCTGAAGCAGCCCAGGTGTTTTGCCTCCTAAGCCCACTGAAACAAAAATACCCAGGGTCTCTCTCAAGCCTAAGCAAGCTGAAGGTGCACTCATGGTCTTCTTCCTGCTTAGGCACTGGCACTCCTAGGCATGTAGCCCCTCCTGGATAATTTTCTACATTCACTAGGGTTTTTCTCAGGACCCTGGTCTGTGTGTTTTCAGCCCTTCCTAAGGCCCTTAACCAAGGCATCTCTTAGTGATACCCTCTGTACCCTGGCAGAAGAGACATTAGTGCCTGGGACATTGCTGCTCCCTGCCAGTGGGGCCCAGCACATATCTGGATGTGCCTTATCCAGTATTCTCACACCCCCTTGCCCACCAGAGAGCTGCCTGGGCAACAGACCACCTTGGTGGGCCCCTGGCCTACTTGGATCTCCTAAAAGTGTCTCCATGCTCTGAAACTTGGTTGCGGACCCTCCTACCTCTTCTTGCTTGTTCCTGTTCTCAATAGTTCTTGTTCTTTCTTGGATGTCTCACCCTGGATAAACTGCTTGCCTTGATCTTAACTCATCTTGCCCATCGTCCTGCAAGCCAGGACCAGAAATGACACTTGGTTTTGATCTTGTCTTCCACTCCATTGAATTCCCTACCAAACACGTCCCTCTCAGACTGACCCCCTGAGCCCCATGCTCCGCTTACATCAGGAAGCCCTGGCTGCTGCACTAAGATGTACTGATCCAGCACACAGCATGCATAGAGAAGGGACCTGCACATGTGAAATAACCAGATGAACATGTCAGACCCCTTTGGCAGGATCTTTTATGGAATTTTATAGTGACATCTGTGGGTCTCAATCCCGTGGACTGCGCTGAGAGCTCATGCTCTGAATCCACACGGTGTGGTCTGCAGAAAAGAAAAACATGAGTGCACCTTACATCAGGATCTGGGGGAACAGCTGTTCACCAGAGCACCCCATGGGATGACAAGGTCAAATGGTCATAAACTTCTCTAAAACTGTTTCAGGCTGGACATAAGGAAGACCTTTACTGTCCAAGTCCCCAAGACCTGAAACAGACTGCCTCCAGAGGTAGTGCAAGCACTTACTCTGGACTCCTTAAAGAGAGAACTGGGTGTATATCTTGCTGGGAACCTGTGACCCCAGCTGACTTCCTGCCCTTGGGTCAGGGGGCTGAATTCGATGATCTTCCAAGATCCCTTCCAGCCTTAGTGTCTATGAAATCTATGAAACCTATGAAATCTATGTAAGGACTCAGCCCCCCACAGTGCCAGGTAGGATCCATAGGACACACTGGTTCTCTCCCCTTCCAAAGGGCCTCAGGGCTTGACAGGCCTGAATTAATGGCTGAAGGCCTAAATGTAATCATAATCATTCATGACCCTGGGTCCAAGCCTTTGACTTGTTCAAGGCCTTTTCCCCAGGTCAGCACATCGCCAGCACTGGGACCAGCAGTGCCCTAGGTACTGAGCCCTCATTTGGACATGAAGGGATGGATAATGTCTGACTGGGAATACAGCCCCTCTCATTGCAGGGGTTCAGGAGGAACTCCTTCTGTCCCAATGAGCTGCTGCGAAGTGTATGGGATGAGAGGTGTCCCCTGCCAAGGAGACGGTCACTGCTGTTTTCTCATTAACATGCATTTCCTCAGGCCCAGTGGGGAGACCAGGATGACACAGGGTAGAGGCCATCGCAGACAACAAGTGTCCTCATCACTTTTCCAATGGCAGTCCTGACCAGGGATATCCCATGGGTCACTTTTGAGCATGTGTGATGGCCTCACTGCTTTTGCCTTGCAAGCCGGGCTTGGAAAAGTAGAATTCGGATTGGTGGAACATTTCCACCAATCAGGTAACAGCTGGGAGGGGCTTGCCCCACCACTGCTCAGAGGCAGAGCCAGCGGGCCTCACAGTTTTTGGGCAGTGCATAGGGCAAGGGCCTTGGGGCTGCAGTGAGGTGGCTCAGGCCCCATCTCCCAGCAAGTGGCCAGGCCCCGCGGTGCACAGGGTGTTTCATGGTCCCAAGCCTTGGGAACCAGGGAGCAGCAGAGGCTGCCTGGGTTATACACCCAGCATGAGGATGGAAAGCCAGAGCCTGAAGGGCCTGGCCTGTGCTAAGAGAGCCCTCAGTGCCAAAGCCAGGGAATGACAAAATGGTAGTGCTGCAGTGTGAGGCCCAGGAGCCAGCAGCAGTGGTGCAGCAGCTGAGAGGAGCTGAGCCCTTGGTGCCCAGAGCAGGGAACAGGGTGGAGAGGAGCCCAGCAGTGCAAGATTTGCCTGGGGAGGCGCTACAGCAGAGGAGACCCCATCGAGCTGAACCCTGACTGCCACCACCTGAGAGAGCATCATTGGGCCCTTGGGTCCCACAGGGGAAAGACATTTTAGGAGGGCAAACCCAGAGAAGAGGCTGGGTGAGCAGCCTCTCCCTCCCTAGTCAAGGCCCTAATGGGAGGGGCACCTGGTGCTTCCTGGACACGCACCCCATGGTACCCCATTGGAAGGAGGACTATCTCTTGCCATGGGTCAGGGACTATATTAAGTAATAGATGTTCTTAAGATTGTTCATGTTTGCACCTTATATTTTTTAATTGAAATGTTGTATTGTAGTGTTTGTAAATAGTGTTATTTAGGGTTTGTCCTTGCTTATTGGTTAATGTTCACTGTTTAGTTTTATGCTTATGTATATTATAACTCAGTAAGTTGTATATAGTTAAGAATTTTGGGCTTGGGCTAACTCTATAAAGAAAAGAGGGATCCACTCGAAATTCTGGCATCCCTTTCACAGCACTGCTTCCTGCCTATCCATCCCATTCAATTAAGAATAAGGCACACCCTTTGGTGTACCCGGGTTACACATGGACCACGTCCTTTTTTTCCATCAGACCCAGCAAGTTGTGCACACCCATTCCTGACCACCTTACCCCCATTACTCATGCACAGGGACAAACAGGTGGTGGGAGATGGTTTATTTTCAGAATGAAGTTGACATTTCTGTAGAAAGTAGAATATATGGGGTCTCCCCAGGGGAGCTCTAGAAAGGCCTGCCCTCAGGGCTCCTGCAGTTCACAGGTCCCACATCAAGAGGATGTGATATAGTCTCTTCTCTTATCCCTGCAAATAGCATCACAAGTATCCAGGCTCTTTGCTGGTGGATCCTTTTCATTTCTGCACTCCCACACCCACTTGACTCCTGAAGCCATCTCCCCCATCAGTATCCAGTGCACCATCTCTCTGCTGGATTGATCCATTAAATATTCATCTGATGCATCCTTCATCTTTTCAAAAATATAGAATTGAGTTTCTTTACACCTGACTATGCTAGCTGCCCTGCCTTGGACAAATGCACAAGTGGTGGTGTTCAAATGTGCATGCCTCGGAGCTAAATCCTGGAATACAAAGTCATTGTGATTCCAGTGTAGGTCCCTCCACCTGAGCTCAGTTCACCAGGACACATGACTGGGAGTTCTCTTCCTTGGGTGTATTGGAAGTGGGGGACACTGAGGCCACAGCCTAACAGAAGGAAGGACAGAGATGTTCAAGGCTAGATGTCTTGGAGGAGAGTCTCCCAGCACAGGACCCCAGCACGCACAGTCATAGCACATAGTACAAAGCAGGGTGTGGCCAACCTGCACAGCAGCATAAAGGGATCTTGGAGTTACCGTTCACTTAAAGATGAACATGAGTTATCAATGTGATGAAATGAGCAGTAAAGGTAACCACACTTTATCATGTATTAGCAGGTTCATGACAAACAGGTCCAAGGAGGTGACACTTCCCCTTTATGCGGCATTGGTCAGGCTGCAGTTGGAGTACTTCATCCAGTTTGAGGTTCCACACTTCAAGAGGGATGTGGACAACCTCAAGAGGGTTCAGAGTAGGGCCATTCGTACGGTTAGGGGGCTGCAGACCCTCAGAGCATGTAGCTGACAAGACGATGCTGCTGCTGGCTGGGGCAGTGCCAGCAACAGAATCTGCCTGGCGCAGCCTGCGCCAAGTACCAGGAACAACCCAGTGCTGGCGCTAGCCCCAGCCAGCAGCAGCAGCCTGCACTCACCCTGCATTCCGAATCAGATCTGGGGGCCCACGCCCCCTGGGAGGAGTCTGGCACAGCCCCGCATTACAGCAGGGCCCCGGATCTGCATGTGGGATGACAG
>NW_005843061.1:0-1694 GCF_000455745.1 Alligator sinensis
GCTGCCCTTGCTAGCCCAGCACCAGGCTGGTCCCCTTGTGTGCAGGGGCTGCTTCCCGTGCCCAGCCGAGCCCTGCTCCTCATGCCCTGCAAGGTCTCCCTTCTCCCACGCCCGGTCCTGGCCCCGGCTCAAGGCATCTCTCCCCCAGGGGAGCTGGACTGCAGCTCCGGGCAACCGTGCCCACCGTGGAGCACCTGCGAGGCCTGGGCTGGGCGCGTGGCCTGTCGCTGCAGCCTGGGCTTCCACTTCATCCAGGCGCTGGGCTGTGTGCCAGGTGAGTGCTGGGGTCATGGGGTGGGTAGGGGGGAGCTGTTCCCCTGCCACTGCAGAGGCAGGTGTCTGTAGGGTACCCCAAGGGCGTATGGGGGGTGTCCAGGATGCACCCATGCCTGGGGGTGCAGCACATCTTGCAGGAGTGGCCTGTGATGTGAGAGGGGCTGGGGGGCACCAGGGTGGGGACGGGGCCAATCCAGGGGGTGCAGGGATGCAGTTGCACCCCCTCTACTTCCTGTTCCACCCCAAGGTCAAGGCCAGGTGCCTGGCTGGGGCTGCAGTGTCAAGCAGTCCCTTGACTTCCCGGCGCAGTCTGTCCCGTTCCTGCTAAACTCTTCGCTCCCCAGGAGTTAACGCCCCTTTCTCCCATCTCGGGGTCTGCAGCGGCTCTGCCCATCCAGCTCGCCCTTGTGCAGCAGCCGCGGCTCCCGCAGGCAGTCTTCAATGGTAGCCAAATAGCCTGGATGGCGGCTCGGTTTTGTTCGGAGAACCTCAGGGCCTTGCCACGGGGTCCTGGAGCTCTTTGCCCCGCTGTTCACACGCTAACCCCAGGCAGTATTAAGCCTCCCTTAGGCAGCTCGAAGGGCAGGATCATCTCTGATCTGCATTGCCCAACTCGTGTCCCGTTGCAAGAGCTGGGTATGTTTCCTTCTAACGAGGACAGGGCTAAAGAGACAGACCCATCAAGGGTGTACGTCCCGTTGCTGCTTCCATCTCACACCAAATGCACATAGCCCCAGGCCCTTGGCTCGTTAGCACACTTTTTAATGACCTTTTACCTGGAGACAAGTGTGTTCTCCGTGCCCATGCACCACACCCTCTGCTCCCCCTTGTCAAGGTCCTGGATCCACCCCGGCCAGGGGGTTCCTGCGGCGGGAGCTGCTCAAGGCCCGGCCCTGCCCCCCTGACCTCCCTCTCTGCCCCGCTGCAGCCAGGACCTTCCCTGGGCGCCTGTCACTGCGGGACACTGGGCTGCTGCCCCGGCGCCACGTGCCGGCCACGGAGCTGCACCGCGTCGCCACCCAGCTGGAGGGGCTGGTAAGGGGCCGGGGGCAGGCTGGGACCCTGCGGGGAAGGGGCTGGTCCCCCCAACCCGTGGGGCAGGGCTGGGGTACTCTGCAGCCTCGCCCCACAGCCCCTCTCTGCCCGCAGTTCCAGCCCATCCTGGGGGGCCTAGACGGCTACCTGGCCTCGTCCGTGCTGGACCTGCAGTGAGTGCAGGGGGACGGAGGAGGGTATTGGGGTGCTGTGGGTTGTAGGGGTGCTGGGGGTAGCTGGGGTGCAGCAGTGCAGGGGTGCTGACGCGCCCCGGTCCCCAGGCCCCGCAGCGCGGCAGTGACGGTGCTGCACAGCTTCTCAGTGCTGGCCGGGACGTCCGAGCGGCAGGTGGACGAGGCGGTGGCGTGGTTCCAGGTTCAGTG
>NW_005843061.1:1756-7918 GCF_000455745.1 Alligator sinensis
GGGCTCCTGTGGGGGCTGGGGGTGCAGCTTGGGGTGGGGGGTTGGGGGTCTCTGACACTGCTGCTGCCCCCAGGCCTGAGCCTGTGCGAGCTGGAGCCCTGTGACCCCATGTCCACGCACTGCGACGTCCAGGACGGGCTGGCCCGGTGCCCCTGCCGCCCGGGCTACCGCCCCGCCCGGCCCCCTGCCCGCGCCTGCACAGGTAGAGGGGCTGGGGGCCAGGGCAGGAGTGGGGGAGCATCTGCTTGCATCCGCCCCTAGGGCCTAGCTGCAGGGGTGGGTGCAGGGGTTGCCCCCTGGTGTTGCAGGGCAGCACTGCAGCCAGGCGGGGCCCCCTCCCCTGCCCGGGAGCCCTGGGGTCTCAGCACCCCCTCCCTCCCCGCAGCCTGTGCCAGCGGCTTCCAGCTGCAGGACGGCGTCTGCACCAGGTGAGCCTGACCGGGACCCCCAGGCAGGGGGTCTGGGCTGGTGCTGGCCTTGCCCCCGGTGTCAGGCCTGGGTGGGGGGCACTGCTGGGGCCCTGCTCCCCCCCCACACCTGGGGGCTGAGCTGGGCTGGGCTGGGCTGAGCCGCGTGGTGCTGTTTGCAGGTGCCCCTTCGGCTTCAGCGGCTTCCAGTGCGAGGAGCGTGAGTGCCTACGGCAGGACAAGGGGAGAGCTGGGAAACCCCTGGGCTGTGGGGTCTGGGGACGGCACCTATGGTGGGGTCTCCCTGGGCAGGGGGCTCGTAGCTCTCGCTGGGGGCCAGTTGTTGGCTCAGCAGGGCCATGGGGGCGGGGGCAAAGTTTTTGGGACCAGGATATTTGGGGGGCCAGGCCAGTGCTGCCTGCTGTCTCTACAGCCTTCCTGCTGGCGCTGGTCGCCGTCTCCTGTGCGGGGGGGCTCCTGCTGCTGCTGCTTCTCGCCACCCTCGTGCTGCTGGGGTAAGGCCCGGCCTGCCCCCCACCTCCCCAGGGCGGCACAGGAACAGAGGGGCATCTCCAGGGCCAAGGACACCCTCGGGGAGGGGTTGTGGGTTGGGAGTGAGGGGCGCTAGTGGAGCTGGGTGGTAGGGGGCTGCGGGTCAGGAGGGAGGGAGGAAGGGGCCCCAGGCAGCCCCCAGAGGAAGCCAGGTCACCAGCTGCATTGGAGGAGTAGGGGGGCAATCTGCCCTGGCCCTGGCAGATGCTCCAGTCCCAGCACATGGGGCCCTATCTGCACCGCTGTTATCTGGGACTTTGCCCCCGCCGGGGCCTTTGCTCCCATGGCCGAGCAGCATCTCCCGCTCCCCTGACTCCCCCACTGCCCCCTGGAAGTCCAGGCACCAGCAGCCCAGAAACCAGGGGCATGGCCCCTACCCCAGGGCATTGAAGGGTTGTGGGGGGGCCTGCAACACTCACAGCCCCAGACCCCAGCAGGGGTTAGCCTAGAGGGGGTCTCGGTCCCCATTACAGGGGAGCATCTACTTAGTTGTCGCTGCCCCAGTAACCCCCTTGTCCTCTCCCAGCAGAGCCAGGGCCCCCACGCAGCCCCCCAGCCCAGCCCCACCGCCCTTTCCGGCCCGGGGGCTGAGTCTGCCCCGCGTGCGACCACGCTGGCTGCCAGAGGAGTTGGAGATGCGGGAGCATGGCCCAGGGCCCCAGCCCCGCTGGGATGGGTCAAGCCTGGTGAGTACAGGAGCGGGGGTCTCCCCCATGGCTGGTGCTGGGGCAGCGCAGCCTGGCCCTGGCATGCACCGGTGGCTGCAGGTGGCAGGTGCCCACCCTGGGATGCAGAGCCAGCTCTGAATCCTTCCTGTGTTGGTTGCAGCACCCCGGGCCCCTGCCAGTCCCAGCACCCCCCATGAAGACGTTTGTGGATCCGCGCAGGTCCCGGGACGTGGCGCTGCAGCGAGGAGGCAGTCAGGCCAACCTGGTGTTCGTCAGCCATGAGGACTGGGCCCGCCGGGACTACTTTTGAGGGGCCAGGCCACTGTGGCCCCCAGCCCAGCCCCTCTGCCCTGTCCTGCTCTGCCCAGGGCCGTGTGCAAGTGGAGGTCTGTAGGGAAGAGCTCAATAAAGGCAGTGGAAGCTGTGCTGGCTCCGTGCAGGGGGCAGAGAGCAGGATGCCGGAGCCGTGGGGCAGCGTGTGGGCAACAGGGTCTGAGCCGCAGGAACCTAGAGCGGCTGGACGCTGCCATCCTGCAGCCATGGTGCATCCTAGTCAGGCCAGGGCCTGGCCTGGCCCTGTGCCCGGGATGCTGCTTGCTGTGCAAGTAAAGCGTGTGTGGCCTTGCACTTTGCACAGGGGAGCTCGTTCACAGCCGTTCACTGCACAAAGGCTTCCTCCACAGTCTGCAGCCCAGAGCCGCTGCACCCCACACAGCCACCCTGAGCCCCCCGGCTACAGGCCTGCCTCCCCAAGCCGGCTCCAGCCCCCAGCACTCCCCACGCACCCCGGCTGAGCCCAGACGGTCCTCGGAGCTAGGAGCAAGCTCCAGCTGGGGACTGAGCCACTGCGCCTGCAGACAAAGGGGCTTTCAGGGTCCCTGAGTACAGGGGCCCACGTCCTGCACCCAGGAGCAGGGGGCTGGGGTGCCTGAACGTGGGTGGCCCTGGAGACCCTCGTGCCTCCCCTTGCGCTGGGGAGGCCAGGCCTGGTGCCACCTCGTTATTGGAGCGGGCGGTGCTGAGCAGCCCTGGAACTTGGCCAGAGCTGGGGGGGCTGAGGCCAGGAGCGGGGGCAAGGACCGTGGGGCCAGGTCACACCGGTTACCCATTGACCAGGTCGGGTGGGAAGAGATGATCGGCTCATCCCCCCCCCCCAACAAGCAAGGCTGGTGCCTCTCTGCAAAGAGCCCGCTCTGCCCCCGGGCCCTGGCGCTGCTCTGTCCTGGGCAAGGAGCCTGCTTTTGGAACCGAAACCCCCCTGGGTCAGACCCCCCCCACCCTGTGCCCTCCGGCACCGCTGGGACTCTGCCAACCCCTGACAGTCCCAGACCCAAACCACGGGTTAGAAACAAAGTGCAGATCCGGCTAGCGCCTCGGCCTGTCCCCACCAGCCGGGCACTGGCCAGTTCCTTGGGGCAAGTGAAGGCGGTCTGGGCAGCTCACCCCTGGGCTTCTCCCTGTGGGCCCACCCTACGGGGTTCAGACCAGCACCTGCGCTCAATTCCCTCCTGCCCCCAGGCATCGTCTTTCTCATTAAGGCTGGATGGGCAGCTCCCTGCTGCCAGGTTTGCTTGCCCTGGGCCTTACCACGAGTCTGGTCCTGTTTCCTAACAGCCTGTTCCACGCCTCCCCCTTTTGTCTCGAAGCCTCGGTTCACCCCGCTGTCCCCTTTATTTCTTTCCCTCTCCCTTTCCTGCACCAGATCCCAAACATCCTTTTCCTGAAGGGCCATTGGGAGTCTGGTCTCTTCTCCTGTCCCCCGGTGCAACGGTGCTATCCTTCTGCCTTCCTCCCTCTTCACATAGGCTGTCTCCTGTTCTTTCATCTTCCAGCTTGTATCTTCGGGAGAAGGTGTCAGCGTTGGTGTCGTCCTTTCCCAGGGGATGCTCTGCAGAAAAATCACAGTTGTCAACTTAATGCCCACCTCATCAATCAGCTGTTATCCATCTGTGTCGAATGCAGACATCTCGATGGGGCACATCTGTAACCAATGCAAATTTTTGGCCCTTGATGGCTAGGCAGTCCCTTTTGATAGTTATGGGGGCTCTTTCCAGCTTTCTACTGGCGTGAGCAACAGGGCGTTCAATACCGTCCCTCCACTGAGCTCGGACCACTCCACTTGTCTGTAGTAAAGACAGTTGCTGCACATCCAGGGGATACAATCCCGGGCGATGACATGAGACTTCCCAAGTCTTCCTGAAGCCCTGCTCCAATCCCTGGTCCCCGGCATCTTCAGTGGTGCCCTTGCGCTGGGTAAGTCTGGGTGCAGTCGTCTCTGAAAATCAGGGCACAGATTTTCGATGAGAATTGGTCACTCCTAGAAGGGCCCATACTTGCTGCTTTGGTGAAGGCCAGGGATATGTCTTTAAAGCCTTGACTATCCCCTTTGGGACATATTTGTCCTTGGCCTACCCACAACCCTACGTATTGGGCTTCCCCCGTTCCCAGCAAATGCTTCATTGGTTTGCTGTCAGGCAGACCCTTTTTAGGGCTTGAGACCCTGCCGATTTTGGGCCATACCTCGATTTTGTGCACCACCCCTGGGATTAGGGAATAAATCACTGAGCTCTTCCACCACTTTTCTCACCTGCCTCTCCTGTGCCTCCATTAATGGGGCACCCACTTCGACGGGTGGCTTATCGTTCACCCAATCTCCTAGGGGTCCCAAATCCGACTCATCCAGGTGAGGTGTTATCCAGAGGCTCTTATTCCCTCCATGGCTTTAATAGGTTCATGAAGTGCATCTGCTTTGACGTTTGCTTGTGTAGTTGGGGGACCCTGTAGTGCATGGGGCCCAGCTGGTGGCAGACCTCACGCGGCCCTGGCCAGCGGGTTAGGAGTTTACTGTGATTGTCGGGTACTGCGGTCCCCAACCTCATGAGCTCTCTGGTCATCGCATCCCTCTTGTCTGTCTTGTGCTGCCTGCAAACTGTGCTGGGCTGTCCAATGCGCCACTTCCAAGCTTCCTCACCTATTGCACCGGGTACTTTGCCTTCGGTGCTTGATTCTCCCACCCACCTTTGACTGTGTCCAGCAGGCCGGGGCGGGCATCCATGAAGAAACTCGAATGAGGAAAACCTGAGCGAGGCCTGGGGCACTTCTTGGAGCACGAGCCATAGAGGCAGGACCAACTGGCTCTCGACTCTTGGGGCTCTGCCAACCCCTGCTCATCCCACACACAAGCCATGGGCCACAAAGCAGGGATAAGTGGGTCTGGCCCCCCTGCCCTAGCCTGCCCCCTAACCCACAGGCTCTATGGCACTGCCCAGGCCACATCTGGATACTGGGTGCAGTTCTGGGCTCCACTTTGTAAAAAGGATGTGGAGACCTCAGAGAGGGTCCAGAGGCGGCAACAGAGATGATCAAGGACTTGGAAGGCAAATTGCACCAGGAGAGGCTAGAGGAGCTGGGCTGAATCAGTTGGCCGTAAAAGTGCTTCAGAGGGGAGGTGAGAGCGGTCTGCAAATCCCTGCAGAAGAGGGAAAGCCCCTGGTCTCTCTTGCTGCAGGGAGGAGGACTCGGCCCAGTGACTTGAAGTGAAAGCAAAGCACACTTAGACTGGAGATCAGGGCACATTTCACTGGCAGAGGTCCTGTCTAGTCCTGAGGCAGGATCAGGCCTGTCCAAACCATCCCAGACAAACCCCTAATCTAAACTCTACACGACCACTGTCAACCTGGCACAACACAGACCTGACACCCTGACCTGTCACACTCAAAGCAGGGGACCCAGGACCGCCAATGTACCGCCTCCATGAAATGTTGTCAATATACGTTCAGGAGCAAGAATCAGAATCACAGAATCTGACAAGGAGGGTTGGAAAGGACCTCGGGGGTCCCATCTAGTCCAACCCCTGCTCCAAGCAGGACCAGCCCCAACTGCATCATCCCAGCCAAGGCTTTGTCTACCCAGATCTTAAACACCTCCCTGGGTAACCTGCTCCAGTGCTTCACTGCCCTCCTCATAAGAGAGTTTTTCCTAATATCCAACCTCCACCTCCCTTGCTGCAGCTTGAGCCCATTGCTCCTTGTCCTGTCACCTGCCCCCACTGAGAACAGCCCAGCTCAGTCCTCTTTGCACCCCTGCAGGGTGGTGAAGGCTGCTATTCAATCCCCCTCAGTCTTCCCTTCTGCAGACTAAATCAGCCCATTTCCTCAGTCTCCCCTCACCAGTCCTGTCCCGCAGCCCCACAACCTTTTTCATTGCCCTCCACTGGACTTTCTCCAACTTGTCCACTTCCTTTCTGTCATGGGGGGGGGCCAAAACTGGACACAGGACTCCAGATGTGGCCTCCCCAGCGCTGAATAGAGGGAAGAATCACTGCCCTGGATCTGCTGGCAGCGCTCCTACCGCTGCAGCCCAGGATGCCGGTAGCCTTCTTGCACCAAGGGCGCACTGCTGGCTCCGGTTCAACTTCTTGCCCCTTGTCCCCCACCCCAGGTCCTTTTCTGCAGAGCCGGTCGGTGCCCAGGTCGTCCCTTCACAGCCTCTGATGAAGGCAGCCGCAGCTCAGGCTCGTGTGCCCGCATCCAGGG
>NW_005843061.1:8214-22298 GCF_000455745.1 Alligator sinensis
GGAGAGCTCGGGGCTGCGCAGCCCCCCGCGCCCCCGGGCTGGGACGGCGACTCGGCCCGGAGCTGCTCCTCCGAGTGCCCTGCGCGGAGCCGGGGCGGCCCGGGACCCTCCTGGAGAAGGCCGGTTCGGCCTGTGCCCCCGCACCCAGCGCCTGTCCCGGGGCGGGAGGAGCCCAAGGTGCCAAGGTGGCTCCTTGGGTGTTGAACGTGGGCGTTTGCTCCACCTGAGCAAGGGGCACAGAAGGACTCAGAGCGGTGAGGTGCTGGCTGCTCCCCCACCGCCCAGGGCAGCATGCTGCCCCGCTGGGGCCCTGGGGGCTTTTGGAGGTGCCTGGAGCAGCTGAGAACCCCCGTTCCCCTCCAAGCTTGGGACACGAGCCCCGCTCCTGGCCTGGGGAAAGCCGCAGAGCCAAGTCTGCCTGCTCCAGCCTGGATCCTCCCAGCCCCGCTCTGGGGTGAAGAGGTAGGCAAGGCAAGGCCAGGGGCTGTTGGGAAGCCAGGAGTGAGGGGCTGGGAGTATTTCCCTCCAGGCCCGATCTTTGTTGCATGTAGGCTGGTAGCTTTTGGGTCTCTTCTGACCTGGGTGGGGCGGTAGACAAGAACAATTCGTGTTGGCAACTTATCAGCAGTCCCCTCTGATGCCTGATACACAGCAAGCTTCTCTTTCCGCAAAGTTCAGTGAAGTCAGGTGTCCCGGATCAGCCCTGTCTGGGAGGGACCGGGAAGGACCCTGGAATTCAGTCCTTGGGCTCCTCGAGGTCCACGGGCCCACTGATCCAGGCAACAGCTAACTAATCCTTTTCACAGAGCTGTATCTTCCTTCAGAATGGCTTCCAGATATTCCAGCTAATTTATAGCTTCTGAACGGTACTGATAGTGTACAACCACTTGGATTCCTTTTTCTTCAACTGTCCTTAGACTGACCAATAGCAATACAAGCCTTGCATTCCTTTGATAAGGTTAATTTTAAATGCGCCACAGGGCCTTACTACTTCAAGACTTTGCTGAATTTACTTGACCTTACTTTGTACAAGGCCTCACTACATCTTAAACTTGAATTAGGCTCTTAGCGACAACATATAGCTTAATATCTAAACAAATACAGAAAAACACTTGGTCTAATCTTCATAGAGCCTTCAGCAAGCACCTTTATCACACAGACATAGTTTTCAGCTGTTACACTCCACCCCTTGCTTGCTGAAGCACTATGATAGCTACAATTGAGATGCCAAAACTATATGCACTACATTAGGGAATGGGGAGGGACCTTAACCTATGACCTCCACCAGGGTGTGGAGTTATACATGGGCAGCGTCAGGGCTTCCCGTGAGGGAACAGCCAGAGATAATAGTGAACACTCAATTTTCTTACAGATCGTATTTATTCTTCCCTCTTTGGGACCTTGTAACCATGCTTCACTGCCCAGAGAATGAAAGAGTTCCCACTGTTGCTCATGGGGACGATGCTGTACTGGGTTGGTAAAACAGCACTGCCTTGGCAGAATCACAGCACTGATTTGCTTTAGGAACCCCACTGGTATAAAAGGATGAGGATAAGTGGTGGAGACTTGTGGATACAGCCTCCTTCTGGTTGTATTGAAGTGGGTACCGTTCCACTACGCCTCTGTGTAGGTATGATTCACAAACCATGCAATAACTTTGTTTTAACCAGTAATGCGCTCTCCCATCTGGTGAGCCTCACACCATCGCTGGAGAGTGTTGTCAGCCATAGGGATGGGAGGTGGCAGATTCTCCCATAAACGCAGTGGCTCGAGAGGCTGAACAGATGCAGAATGCACTATTGGGGACAAACTCAGGGGCATTGAGCTCAACGGGGTTCCCCTCAGGAAGTATGTAACAACAAACTCCCAAACGAGCAGAGCTACAACAATCCCCTCCCCTCCCACAGTTAGCCATTCCAGCCTTCAGGTAGGGAATGTACCCAAGATAATAACCGGTGCCACAGGTGCACTGACAGTTACCACCTTGTCACCCAACTATCCTGTTTCTTCTACTCAGAGACCAGGACTTCACTTGCTCTGCGGTGGCAGGTTTCTTCCAGTATGGATACTGCAGCTGGACCACGTGAAGGCCATCTGAACGCGTTTCTGGGGGACGCTGTTCAGGGTCAGGCCACTCTTTGAGGTCTTCAGGAGCAAGTTCATTAATATCTGGGTAATAAGAAGGACAGTAGACACGTCCTACCCAGGAAAGACAACAAGGCATTAATAAAAAGAGTGCCGTTATAACAGGCCATCACTTCATGGTGCCAGTCGATTCAGACGGGTGACAGAGCAGGACTCGTCTTCAGTGGCAGACTCAATTAGGAATAGTTATGGCTGCACTTTGCACTTGTGGACAGAACCAATCTGTAGGAACAAGATAACAAGGAGCTTGGCTCCTGTTAGGTGAATCTGACTTAAATACCCACCATGTATTATGCATACTTTTTGCTAATAGTGTCCCCTCCCATTTATCTCCCTGAGGATGCTTCACTACTACCCGATCTCCTGCCTGGAGCTTTCCCGGGTCACCACCCCTAGGTTGCTCTACTGCCGGCTCACGGGGACCACCCAATCCAAAGGCCTGTTGCATAGGGCTACCTCCCAGACGGGGTCGGTTATTGGCCCAATTGATAGCTTGATCCAGGTGCAAGTCCCAGTCTTTAAGAGCCGGGCCAGAGGCCAACCGCAAATTGCATTTGAGGATGCCATTGGCTCTCTCTACCAATCCGTTAGATTGCAGATGGCATGGGATGTGATGTGTCCATAACATGATATGTTCCACAGTCCAGTCATATACAAGATGATAGCAGACGTGAGGGCCATTATCGCTCTGCCGTTCTATAGGTGGTGGATACACAGCTAGCAGAGTTTCCAGTGCTGCACAAGTGTCTTGGGCTGTAGCTCTCACTGAGGGACGGGCAAACATCATTTCTGTGACAACTTCTACAGCTACAAACACGTACTGTTGCTTCCAGGAAGTCCAAGGGAGGGGGCCTATGAAATCACATTGCCACGCTACTTTTCCTTCATGTAGTGACCATGGGACAGTCGGGCAGGGTTTTAGTCACATTTTGATCTCGCGGCAAGTGATGCATGCGTCGACTATTTCTTGGGCTTCTTTCTTAGTTACATGACTGCCCCAAGATGCGGCCAGGCGGGCGGTTCCATCACGCCCGGGGCGTCCATGTTGTCAATGTAGCCATTCTGCGGCTCGTTCCCCAGGTGTGCAGTGGGAAGAGGAATTGAGCAATGTTAGACTAACTGCTTCATTTTCTTCTTTAAAATACAAGGTTTCAGCGCCCTCTTCCCTTGTTAGCTGATCAACTCAGCTATTCCACGTTGACTCCGGGCCTTCTCCTGCTTTATTCCCGTGTGCTGTACTCACATGTCAGACGTGTGGAGGAAGCTCATCTTGGGCTAACTTCCATAAGGTCTCCCATTCCTTGTGGCTCTAAATGTCCTGTCCTCGTCTTTTAAAGCTTTCCTTGTTCCATAGGGGTAGCCATTTAGTACATCCTTCTACTATCATCCAGGAGTTGCTATAAATATAAGTGGGCTTTACAGGATGTGGACCTTCTACTAATTCCCACACAGCTACGCTGAGCACTACTTTGAGACCGGCATACAGCATGCTTTTTCTGAGGCTTTGTAATACTACTTGCTTGCCATCTTGAATCTTCAAGGTGGCTGCTCTCCAGGCATGACCTCGAGCAGACCTGTCTGTAAACCAGACTTAGATATCAGCTGAGGTCTCCATTTCAGGTGAGAAAGGGGGTGCTTCTTTGATGGGTGAAGGTTCACTACAGCTTGTTTAGTCAGGATAAATGCTAAATCATACTTTCTGTGACTCTTTCAACTAATGCAGGGCGTCCCTTTGGGGTTACTTGTTGGACCTGGCTGAAGAAATAATGAATCCACTTTTGGACCGTGGTGTCTTGGGCTCTTCACCCAGGTGGCAGCTGGCGGTCTGACAGAGCCATTCCAAGAATAGGTATTGGAGTAATGATAACTGTAGGTAATTCTCCCCTTAGCACTTCTGTGGCTTCCAGGGCCACTGCTGTTGCACACAACATTTGTTCTAAGAGAGTATACCTTGCTTCCACCCCTCTCCAGCCTCAGCTCCAGAATCCAAGGGATTTTCCTTCTGCTTCTGAGGATTCTGCCTGCCACCGGCCATTTTGCCTCCGGGCCTTCTCCTGCCTTATTCCCATGTGCTGCACTCACATGTTGGATGTGTAGAGGAAGCTTATCTTTGGCCAACTTCCATAAGGTCTCCCATTCCTCGTGGCTCCAAATGTCTTGTCCTCGTCTTTTAAACTTCTGTTTGGTCCATAGGGGTAGCCATTTAGTACATCCTTCTACTACCACCCAGGAGTCGCTATAAATATAGATGGGCCTTCTAGGACATGGACCTTCTGCTAACTCCCACACAGCCACGCCGAGCGCTGCTTGGAGCTCGGCATACTGTGCACTTTTTCTGAGGCCTTGTGACACTACTTGCTCGCCATCTCGAATCCTCAAGGCAGCTGCTCTCCAGGCACGGCCTCGAGCAGACCTATCTATGAACTAGACTTCAACATCGGCTGAGGCCTCCATTTCAGGCGAGAAAGGAGGTGCTTCTTTGATGGGTGAAGGTTCACTGCAGCTTGTTTGATCAGGATAAACATTAATTGTACTTTCAGTGACTCTTTCAACTAATGCAGGGCGTCCCTTTGGGGTTACTCGTTGGACCCGGCTCAAAATGTAATAAATCTACCTTTGGACTGTGGTGTCTTGGGCTGTCTGCCCAGGTGGTAGCTGGCGGTCTGACAGAGCCATTCCGAGGATAGGTATCGGAGTAGTGATAACTGTGGGTAATTCCCCTCTCCGTGCTTCTGTGGCTTCCAGGGCTGCTGTTGCTGGACACAGCATCTGCTCTAAGAGAGTATACCTTGCTTCTGCCCCTCTCCAGCCTCGGCTCCAGAACCCAAGGGGTTTTCCTTCTGCTTCCAAGGACTCCTTCTGCCACAGGCTCCAGTGTGGTCCTCCTTCCGAGACACCGATATGGAGCCAAAGCTCTCCTTCGGGACGTCGTGCTGCTAGAGAGGCATGAACAGTTACTGCTTCTTTAAGGGCTCATAAGGCATATTTATGCTCGGGACCCCATTCCCATTTAGTTCTCTTCTTACATTGATTATACAAGGGATGAGCTAATATGCTAAACTCAGGAACGTGCATACGCCAAAAATTGGGTGCTCCCAATTGGGCTTGCAGTTCTTTCACATTAGTGGGAGTTGGGGTCTCCACTATATTTTGCAGCTCCTTAATTGGTAATGATTCAAAGGCCTTGGTGGCAGCCTGTCTGTCTTGACTGCCTACCATGACGTCGTCTATATACTGCCACATGCGTATGTCGGGGTACTTTTCTTGAACTTCATGAACTATTGTAGCTAAAACCCCATGAGCCAGGGTGGGGCTGTGTATCCACCCCCAGGGCACCACAGTGTAGGTATACTGCTGCCCTATCCACGTGAAAGCAAATACTGGCCAGTGGCTCTCCTGGATGCGAATAGCAAAAAACATGTCTTTGATATCAACGGATCCCATCCACGCAGGTCCATAACACCAGATGCTTTCTGTCAAGGCTGGTAGCGATGGGACAGCGGCTGTTAAGGGGTCAGTATTAGCATTCAAAGCTCGAAAGTCAACAGTCAGCCACCACCCCACATTTGGCTTGCTCACTGGCCACACTGGATTGTTATACAGGGAGTGGGTTCGGATAATAGTCCCGTCTTCTAACTGCTGACTTATGATACGCTGGATAGGTTGGGTGGCCTCGGGGGGAGTTCGATACTGGGGTCTGTGTACTCCTTTCATGGGAGGCAGGGTTAGTGGGATCATGCTACATCGAGTTACAGCTGTTATAGCCATTTCTTCTGGTTCTCGGTGAGGCACTGTGCGCACTCAAACTGCCAATTCTCTTGTTCAAGGGCAAACCGCTGTCCTCTAAGTACATTAAGTCCCAGTAAGCTTGGTCCCCCTTTAAGTATTAGTGCTGCCACCATCACCTTAGAGCTATTAGGTAACGCAAAGTTTGCTCGGACCAGATGTCCTGGTTGTGGCAGAGAATCCCTCCGGTGACACTGCTGGTGGTGCAGACGGCTCCGCTTTTGGGCTTGCTTTTTCGTTGCAGTGTTTAGCCCACAGCCCTCGCAAAACATTGGTGGGCACTCCATCAATTTGCACTTTATTAAAACCGACAGCTAACAAGTCTTTCCACAATTTTGCTCGCGGGGTCTTGGGCTGGAATTCTCCAGCTTTTTCCAGCAACTCGGGGGGATCAGGGGGTTTGTCTTTTTCTGAAGCCACTGCCATGGCCTTGGCAGTTTTTGTCGGCGTAGCCAGCCCTGGCTTCTGCAAAATGGGTAGAAGCTGCACTAATTGCCAGATTGCATCTCTTACTGGGTGATCCACCGCCTCTGGCTCCAAGGCCAGGAAGGCCGAGGTGCACTCTGTTGGTGCTCGTTGGCAAAACCTCCTCTACAACAGTGCTGTCACGACTTCTGCATCTGGCGTGCGAGTCCAAACCGCTGCATGAATAATTTCAGTTAATGCTAATTGATACAAGCAGCGGACAGCCTCCTCCAAATTGGTCCATGCCCGAGGGGCAGGGTTGAGTTTTTCTTCCATATTACCATAGCTGGCTGCAGTGGCTTGGAGCGCAGCAGGAAACAAAGTGACATTTTCATCACCTCCTGCAAACTGATTTAACTGGAGCTCAGGGCGCAGAATGATTTGGGCTGATTTGTCCCTACTCACAGATATAACAGAGGCCTCTTTAATATATATTTGAACTAGCCAGTCTATAACTAGCTCTCCTGGCTTGGACTTCTGCTGCTTTTGAATATTTTTAATTTCCGCAAGGGTTGAATATTAATTTCCACATGGGTAAAGGAATGCAGCTCTGTTCGGGGATTCTCTCCCTGCAGCCTTGAATGAGTTATCACCATGGGAAAAACTTGACTGAGTTTCTCCCTCGGGGCAGGGAAGGCCTGGCTAAGGTCCTCCCCCCTGGCGGGGAACGGTTTCAGCACCAGGCTCGTCATCAGGCTCCTCCTCTCCATCAATCTTATCCCTTTGATCTTCCCAGACCTCAACTTCTGGTTTATCTCTATACAGACACTTGTGGGAGGATGACTCCACAGCCTGTGCTAACTGCGCTCTCTTCTGGAGGGAAGCGGCACGCGCGCAATCATAATTTTTCCTTCCCTTCATTCTAATGTTTCCAAGCAGCTCTGCGTGGCTCGCGCAGCCTTGCACGCCACGCTGTTGGAATCTCACATCTTCTAACTCCTTACTCAAACGGGTGACCTCTTCCCGGAGCTGGGTGACTTCTTCATCCCCTAACCGCAGGCATGTGGCCAGCAGTCACGACAGGCACCCCTTCTCGGACTTACCCCGGGCAGCAGCAGCAAACCCAGCCCAATGATTGGGTACAGTTCCCGGGTCACTCCAGGTAGGTCTCAACCTATCCTTATCCCACCTGGGATTCTCCATCCCCATCACCTCCTTAAGCAAAGCCACTAATGGGGCCCACGCAACTCCCTTCATTCCGGCCTTTCTCTCCGGACCAGAGCCTCTCAATCCTGTTTGTGACGCCAATTTATGTCCCAGCCGCCAGCGGAGGGTTCAGGATTGATCGAGAGTGTGGTCGGGGGTAGAAAGGAAGAAAGGTTTGTTGACTTAACAAAAACACGACTACGCTTAGTAACAAAACAAACAATGACAGACAAAAGTAATTCGCGTCGGCAACTTATCAGCAGTCCCCTCTGATGCCTGATACACAGCAAGCTTCTCTTTCCACAAAGTTCAGCGAAGTCAGGTGTCCCCGATCAGCGCTGTCCGAGAGGGACCGGGAAGGACCCTGGAATTCAGTCCTTGGGCTCCTCGAGGTCCACGGGCCCACTGATCCAGGCAACAGCTAACTAATCCTTTTCACACAGCTGTATCTTCCTTCTGAATGGTTTCTAGATATTCCAGCTAATTTATAGTTTCTGAACGGTACTGATAGCGTACAACCGCACAGATTCCTTTTACTTCAACTGTCCTTAGACTGACCAATAGCAGTACAAGCCTTGCATTCCTTTGATAAGGTCATTTTAACTGCGCCACAGGGCCTTACTACTTCAAGGCTTTGCTAAATTTATTAAGCTTTACTTTATACAAGGCCTCACTACATCTTAAGCTTTAATTAGGCTTTTAGAAACAACATATAGCTTAATATCTAAACAAATACAGAAAAACACTTGGTCTAATCTTCATAGAGCCTTCAGCAAGCACCTTTATCACACAGACATCATTTCAGCTGGCACAGTAGTGGTTTCCAGGGGCCCCTCCTGGCTATGGCCTGTGCTATCTAGAAAGCTGCCGTTAGCATAGGAGCGCTCCAGAGACCGGTCGATTGGTTAAACCTGCAGTGGAAATCAGGGAGCGCGTCCAGGCAATGACACAACCCCGGGAACCAGGTTTGGCGCAGCCGGGATGGGTCTGTTAATGGGAAATCCCTCCCGGCGCCTCCTAAAGAGGTTGCCTCTCGCGGACCCACCCTTGTACCCAGAGCCGTGCCATGGTCTGGAGGAGGTGATGACTTGGCAGGCAGGTCATCTGGGGTGAGGGTGATGTGGAGGAGTTGTGCAACCTGCTATTGCCGTTCACGGTCTGCTTAACAGTATCTCAGGCAGGCAGCTGTGCCCACGTGGTGCGGGGTGTTGCAGCACAGGCTGGGCACACGCGTGGTGGCAATGATGGCCTCGGGGAGGCTGCTGATGTTCTGGGGTCTGTTGAGGATGTCGGTGGTGTCTTGTAGAAACCATCTTTGAGTAATGAGCCGATTCAGGACAGCTCCAACAAAGCTGATGGCTCTCCTGTGAGGGGACCACAGGTGGATGTGATGGATCTGCCAGGGTGACCTGGTTTGTGGCTCTTTGGGACTGGACACGTGCTTGGAGGAAAGGGGCATCGGTTGCTATTGAGAAGGGAGCGAGCGGCATGGCCTTGGCATCAGACCTGCCTGGACCCTCAATGCTGGAGGCTGCAAGGGAGAGAGGAAAAACCCAGCTTGGAGCCGGTCACTGTCCCTTCAGCCTCCACTCTCTGCCCCCGTGTGACACGGCACTGGGCACCACGGACTGGGTCTGGCCAGGGGATGGCAGTGCTGCTGCTCTGATAGAAAGCTCACGGGCCGGGACAGCGGGGGATAAGCGGGAGCTGGTTTTTCTGCAGCTGGACTGGGAGTCAATGGTCTTTCCAGTTCCCGAGCAAATGCTGGTGTGCGGCCGCCCAAACCCTATCTGGTGTCAGGGAGCGTTGGTCAGCTTCACCGATGCACTCCATCACCGGGGAGGACTACACCTCGGGTGCTCGGGGCTGCCGGGGGGCTGCAGGTCAGGAAGGCCAAGGCGGAGATGGGACTGGGACTAGCGACCCGGATCAAGGACAACAAGAAGTCCTTTTTTAAATGCATAGGGGGTAAAAAGAAGGTACCGGGTAACGTGGGGCCTCTATAGGGCACACTAGGAAATCTGGCCGTCGCACCAGACGGTAAGGCTAACCTCTTCAACAATTTCTGTGCCTCCATTTTTCTAAACAGGGACCGGGTCATGCCCCCCACTGGGATCCCCGATGGTCCCAGGGGAGGCGCACCCAGACCTAGGGTCAGCGAGGATCTAGTCAGGGAACTTCTGGCGGAACTGGATGTATTTAAATCAGCTGGTCCTGACGACCTCCACCCCTGAGTGCTGAAGGAATTGGCAGAGGTCATTGTGGGACCCCTGGCACGGCTGTATGAGCACTGGTGGTGCTCTGGCAAGGTGCCGGAGGACTGGAAAAGGGCAATGTGGTTCCCATCTTCAAAAAAGGGAGGAGGGAGGACCCAGGGAACTCTAGGCCCGTTAGTCTGACCTCAGTCCTGGGAAAGCTCTTTAAGAAAATTATCCAGGGGCACATCTGTCGGGGGGCGGCAGGGGAGATTATACTTAGGGGCAACCAGCCCGGGTTCATTCGAGGCAGGTCCTGTCAGACCAACCTGATGCCTTCTATGACCAGGTACCAAATCCTTGGATGCAGGTGTCACAGTGGACGTAGTCTTTCTGGACTTTCTGGACTTCGACACCGGCGTCGACACCTACACGGTCAAATGGGTCACCAATTGGCTGGAGGGCCCCCCCCAGAGAGTGGTGGTGGACGGGTCATTTTCGACCTGGAGGGATGTGGGCAGTGGGTTTCCCCAGGGCTCGGTCACCGGGCCCGCACTGTTCAACATCTTTATCAGCGACTTGGACAAGGGGGTAAAAAGCACCCTGTTCAAATTTGTGGATGACACTAAGATGTGGGGAGAAGTGGGCACGCTAGAAGGGAAGAATGGGCTGCAATCGGACCTAGACAGGTTACGGGGGTGGGCGGATGAGAACAGGATGGGTTTCAACACGGACAAGTGCAAGGTGCTGCACCTGGGGAGGAAGAGCCAGCAGCACACCTACAGGCTGGGAACTCCCTTCTCGTCAGTGCAGAGGCAGAGAAGGATCTTGGAGTCATCATTGATGCCAAAATGAACATGGGCCGACAGTGTGGGGACGCGGTCAGGAAGGCCAACCGCACCTTGTCGTGCATCCACAGATGCATCTCGAGCAGGTCCAAGGAGGTGATCCTCCCCCTCTACGCGACACTGGTCAGGCCGCAGCTGGAGTACTGCGTCCAGGTCTGGGCACCGCACTTCAGGAGGGATGTGGACAGCACGGAGAGGGTCCAGAGGAGGCCACACGCATGGTTGGGGGCAGCAGGGCAGGCCCTACGAGGAGAGGCGACGGGACCTGAACCTGTTCAGCCTCCACAAGGGAAGGCTGAGCAGGAATCTGGTGGCTGTTTATAAACTGGCCAAGGGGGTCCAGCAAGCACTGGGGGAGTCCCTGTTCCCCCGCGCACTGCCAGGAGTGACTAGAAATACCGGTCACAAGCTGGCAGAGGGTAGATTCAGACTAGACATCAGGAGACGCGACTTCACAGTCAGGGCAGCTAGGATCTGGAACCAACTTCCAAGGGAAGTGGTGCTGGCTCCTACCCTGGGGGTCTTCAAAAGGAGGCTGGATAGACACCTTGCCGGGGTCATTTGACCCCAGCTTTCTTTCCTGCCCATGGCAGGGGGTCAGACTTGATGATCTGCTCAGGTCCCTTCCAACCCTACCAACGATGAAACTATGAAACTCGTTGGTGTCAGCCGATTTGCCCAGTAATCCTACTCCAAAATCAGCTCCTGGCTTGATGCCATACACACAGCACACAGGCCGGGGGCTAGCAGTTGGCACCAGGTCCCCTGAAAACTGAGCTGGCAGCAGACACAACTGTGGGCCCCCCTGGAGCGGAGCAGGCAGCCCTGGTACCACGGCCCCTGGGTGGGCGGGCGGCAAGGGCAGGTCACGGTGGGGTGGTCACTGGGGGCATGAACCCCCTCCTTCCAAGCTGCTGGAGGTGCTGGCATGACTTCTTCAGCCCCTACCTGCAGGCTCAGGGACTGTCACTGGTTTCCTCAAGCTGAGACCATGTGGCTGCCCTGCCCTGCCCACCCCGGCCCTGGGACCAGCTCTCATGCGAGGGCATGAGGAAGGGGGAAGAGTGCCCGGCTATCCCAGCTGCCTGCAGTGGGTTTGTTCAGGATTGAGAGAGTGGTTGGGGTGAAAAGGTAAGAAAGATTTATTGATCTAACAAACACGTAAAGCCGGTTTAGCTGTCACAGGATGCCTCAGCAAGCACTCTTTTAAGCAGACACTATTTTGCTGTCAAGAGACATGACCAAGTCACTGCTACATTCTACCTTTGCTTGTTGAAGCATCCTGGGACATTTATAGCTGAGATGCTAAAGCTACATAAACTTCGATAGGAAATGGGGAGGGATCTTTGAGTTTAACTTGCGTAGCCTGGGCAGATTTGTGACAACTGTTAAAACACTATTTAGCTACTGCTACTGAGGCAATGTAGAGTGCTATAACACTTAAGGTGGTCAGCCATGTGGTTGATGTGATATACGGTGACATTTGAACAGCACAAATTGCATCGTACTATTTACATGGCTCGGTCTCACTGACAGCTAAACTGATGATTCATTTTTTCACCCTCCCGAGCAAGCAGGGCTAATTGAGTGCCTTGCTGAGCTCGTGCTTCAAGGCTTTGCAGCTTATCTTTTACTTCATTTTAGTTTTCTAATCGTGGCATGTCTACATTTGTTACCCATTACATGGGTATTGTAAAGTTGAGGATTATGGTTTTAGAAGAGATTTCTGGCTATTTTAGGGCAATAGGACGGTTATTTAGTTGCAGCAGAGCAACAGCTCTACTCTTAGCTCTTAAGCAACACAAACTACACGAGGTCCAGATGGTACCGTTGTCATACAGTAAGCGACCTGGTTTTTCTCAGCAAACACGCTGCTTTATTGTGACATATGCTGCATTAGGTAGTTCATGTACACAGGTCATATTGAGCGGACTAACAGGTTATTTTTTTATAGGGTTTTTAATTGAATTAAGATGTTACTGATTTGAACTCGGGGGATTGTGTTACATACCGAGGGCTATCGGGGTGACTATCTCCCATATGGGGCGATGCAGATTCTAGTTTTAAAGGCATCTTTTTCTTAGCCTTGTGCTAAGCAAATAAGCAGTGATCTAACTTTTATTTTTTACGTCATTCACTAGGAATAAATACTTCTCTTTAATACAACTTTTTTAAGTGGTAATCTAGGTGCTTTGATAGGGGTATTTCTTTTTAAATGTTGCGGGCCTTTCGCGATGTTCTAAGCTAGGGGGCTATTTTTTGTTTTTAACGCTGTTTATTACTCGGGGAAATGCATGTTTAATGATAACTGAACTTGTGCACAGGCAGCACTTCAAGTTTGATTTGTGTTGGCTTTAAAAGCAGTGTCCATCATGGCCTGGGCAAGACGGGCTGTTTCTAATTTTATATTTGTTATTAATTCGTCAGTACGCTCTGAGGTTTTCCCCTCAAGCATGCCTCCCCTGCTGAGCAGCCCTACTGCTTGTCGGAGGCTGCTTACTTCTTCAGCAATTTTGGGGGATTTGTCTAAGTTTCATACATTTATAGCTGACTTAAGTTTATTTTAAAGATAACCCGGAGTCTCTCTTCGTTTGCGGGACCTAACTGTCTTTGTGGAACGGCAGATGGTTGGCTATTCTCACTTGAGTAACTCCTCAGTTGCACGGGCTCCCGCTGAACAGCTTGGAAAGGCAGCTCAGACTTCCCGTTGAATAATGCTGGTCTGAATAATACTCGGGCAGTGAACAATGAAGCCTTTAGGAGGGTCGGGGCTTTAACCTGTGACTGTCCAGGGCGTGGTGTTATACATGGGCAGTGTCGGGGCTCTCGCGGGGGAACAGCCGACGACAACAGTGATATAATACCGGGTTGGTAAAATGACATTGTCTTGGCAAAATCATAGCACTAATTTGCTTTAGAAATCTTACTGGTATAAAAGGATGGGAATAATTGGGGGAAAGTTGCGGATACAGCTACGGCAAAATGCATTAACAAAATACAGGAAATGCTGAACCACAACGGCTTTGTTTTACTCTCTTTCTTCTAGCTATAAGCATTCCTCAGCACATAGATAAGCAGCAGAAAACCAGGTTTAGTCCTCAGAAAGCTGGTTTAGCTGTCACAGGATGCCTCAGCAAGCGCTCTATTAAGCAGACACTATTTTGCTGTCAAGAGACATGACCAAGTCACTGCTACACCCGGCCCCTGCCCAGACCGGTGCCTGGAGCCCTGGAGGGGGTAGCTTGGGCTGTGGCTGGGACTGCTGGAAATGGGGCGACACCAGGGACCCCCGAGGCTGGGAGCCTTATGCGGTGGAAGTTGGGGGCTGCCCTGCCCCTCCCTGACTGCCCCGTCGTCCCCTCTGCAGGTGCCTGGAGGCAGGATGTGGCTGCAGGTGCTGATGGGAGCAGCGCTGGCGCTGAGCGCCCTGGCCGCCCCAGGGCAGAGCCCGCCCGGTGCCGCCGTCTTCGCCGACCTGAGCCCCGCGGAGCTGCGCGCC
>NW_005843061.1:22469-27916 GCF_000455745.1 Alligator sinensis
TTCCCCGAGTCCGCGGTGGGCCCCCTGCCCCGGCCCAGCTACTACCGACCGCGGCACTTCAAGGGCAGGCGCCCAGTGCCCTTCGCGGCCCGGCCCGTCACGGGCCTGGAGTACGAGCTGCTGCACCAGAAGCTGGAGGAAGCCACAGCGCCGCTGTCCCGCCTGCTGCGCGACACCACGGGCTACTCGTACCACAACTGCAGCACGCGCTGCCTCGTCTACACGGACGTGGCGCCGCGTGGTCTGGCGCCCGGCGAGCGCCGGTCCTGGGTCATGCTGCAGCGCCTGGTGGAGGGCTACTTCCTGCACCCCGTGGGCGTGGAGCTGCTGCTCGACCACCGCAGCCTGGACCCGCGGCGCTGGGCCGTGCAGCAGGTGTGGTTCCAGGGCCGGTACTTCCCCAGCGTGGAGGCGCTGGCGCAGAGCTATGCGGCCGGCAGCCTGCAGGCCGAGCGCCTGCCCGAGCCGGATGCACACGAGCTGTACTCCAGCTACGTGCCACGCGGGCGCTTCGGCACCGACACGCCCACCGACGTGCACGGGGCCAAGGTGTGCGAGCCCCAGGGCCGGCGCTACCGCGTGCAGGGCAACCAGGTGGAGTACGGGGGCTGGGCGCTGGCCTTCCGGCTCCGCTCGTCCTCCGGGCTGCAGCTGTTCGACCTGCGCTTCGACGGGGCGCGCGTGGCCTACGAGCTGAGCGTGCAGGAGGCGCTGGCTTTCTACGGTGGCAGCACTCCCTCGGCCATGCAGACCAAGTTCCTGGACGCCGGCTGGGCCATGGGTACCCTGGCGCACGAGCTGGCACCCGGCGTGGACTGCCCCGAGTCCGCCACCTTCATAGACGCGGTGCACCTGTACGACACGGCGGGGCCGGTGCGGTTCCGGCGGGCGCTGTGCGTCTTCGAGCTGCCCACGGGCGTGCCCCTGCGGCGCCACTTCAACAGCGACTTCCAGGGCAGCTTCCGCTTCTACGGGGGGCTGGAGGGCACTGCCCTGGTGCTGCGCACCACCGCCACCGTCTACAACTATGACTACATCTGGGACGTGCTGCTGTACCCCAACGGCGTCCTCGAGGCCAAGGTCCACGCCACCGGCTACATCCACGCCACCTTCTACACCCCTGAGGGGCTGAGCTATGGCAGCCGTGTCCAGCGCCACGTCCTGGGCAACATGCACACCCACCTCGTGCACTACAAGGTGGACCTGGATGTCGCAGGTGATGCCCCCACCCATACCCTACCCCTTCCAGCTCAGGACAGGCTCCTGCATCTTTCCCACCTGCTACCTGCAGGGATGCAGCTGTTCCCAGCCCAGGGGGGCCCCAGGAGTCATGGCCCCGTGTCTTGTTGTGCACAAGCCCTGGTAGAGCCCCGCCCCAGGTACCCCCACATCCCACCGCTCACGGGCTCTCCCCGCAGGCACCGCCAACAACTTTGAGACGCTGGAGCTTCAGCTGGAGAACATCTCCCTTCCCTGGAGCCCGGGCGAGCGGCTGGTGCAGCCACGCCTGCAGCGCCGCCCGCGCCGCACGGAGCGCCAGGCTGCCTTCCCGCTGCGCCAGCCCCTGCCCCGCTACCTGCTCTTCTCCAGCTCCGGCAGGCGCAACCGTTGGGGCCACCGGCGCAGCTACCGCATCCAGCCCAGCTCCCACGCCGGCCCTGTGCTGCCCCGTGGCTGGAAGGAGGAGAAGGGCTTCGCTTGGGGCAGGTGAGCTGGGTGGGTGCTGCCAGCAGGGGGCGCTGTCCTCCAGGGGGGCATTGCGGGGGGGCTGGAGTGTGGGTCAGGCCCCTCCCTGGCCCTGCAGGGCAGCTGGGCCGGGTTCCCCGATACCCCATGGAGAGTTGTAGGAGTGGGGTTCTGCCCCTGGCATAACTGCCCCCCCATTTCCTGCCCCCGGGGCAGGTACCACCTGGCGGTGACACGACACCACGAGAACGAGGGGCGGAGCAGCAGCATCTACACCCAGCACGACCCCTGGGATCCGCTCGTCGACTTCGAGGCCTTCATCCGCGATGACGAGAGCATCGAGAACCAGGTGCGGGGCTGTGGCTTGGGCACCAGGGGCGGGGCTTGGACAGGAGGACCTGAGGGGGGAGCTTGGAGTGAGGGGCGGGGCTAGGAAAGGGGCAGGGCTCAGGCAGGGGGGCACAAGGGCTGTGGCATGGGGGAGAGAGGGTGGGGCTTGAGCAGAAGGGCGTGGCCTGGAAGAGGGGGTGGAGCTTGGGTGGTCTGCATGGGCAGGTGAAGTGGGTGGGGCTCGGGCAGGTGAAGGGGGGGAGCTGGCACAGGGCTGGGGGCATTGGTGGGTGCGTGCGGGACCGTGATGGCACCGGTGCCCGGCAGGACCTGGTGGCCTGGGTGACGGTGGGGTTCCTGCACATCCCGCACTCCGAGGACGTGCCCAACACAGCCACGCCGGGCAACGCCGTGGGCTTCTTCCTGCGCCCCTTCAACTTCTTCGACGAGGACCCGTCGATGGCATCGCGCAGCCCCATCATTGTGCGCCCGCTCGACCCTGACGCCACCCGCCTGCAGGTGCAGCGCTGGACGCCCGCCAGCCCCGGGCCCTGCGTGGCGCCGGAGCCCTTCCACTACAACGGCACCTACCGGGAGGAGTGAGCTGCGCCGCGCCGCGGCTGTGGGGATCGGGCCCTGCCCTCCACCCTGGCTGGGTAGAGGAGCTGGGCCGGGCTGGCGCCCCTCTGCTCTCAGCAGCACGTCCCGGGCACGTTTCCCTGCGGAGCTCCCTGCCGCAGGGTCTCCGCTCAGCTCGGTTGCCTGCAACAGGAGCCTTAGTCCTTAGGGCCCTGGACCTATAGAAGGGGACCAAACCCCCAGCCGGGGGCGCGGATAGGGGTTGGGGAGGAGGCCGGGCTGGGGCAGGGGGCATGGGAGGTCACAGGCGTCTCTAGTAAAGTTCGCTGCAGCCCCAGCTGCGCGCCCGAGTCCTTTGTGCCCCCCTGCCCCTGCCAGGTGCAGGACCCAGCTCACAGCCCTGTCCCAGCAAGCTGTGACCCCCCCAGCCCGCAGCGCAGAGGCAGAGGCACAGACGGGCTAAATCGGTTTATTGGGGTGGGGGGCTACGGCGAGGACGACATGCAGGGCGGGCACACGGGCCCGGGCGGCACCCGCCCGGCTACAGGACGACGGCACAACACAGCACATGCTACACGGGCCTGCACGGCCCCCAGGCCAGGCGGGCGGGCAGACGGCGCCGCCCCGGGGCAGAGCGGCAGGGACAGGGGGCAGGAGCTTCACCCCCAGCCCCAGCCTGGAGACCTACCCCCACCCCGGGTTGGGGTGGAGGGGTGGGCTGGATGGCAGCTCCCAGCATGCACTGCTCCCACATGGCCAAGCTGCTCCCATTGCTGGAGCCCACGAGGCCAGGGCCATGGTCATGGTCACGTCCAGGACCCGCAGCCCCAGCGTGGGGGGACCAGGGTTTCCCTTCTCCGAGGACAGGGTCAAGCCAGGGGGGCCTAGCCCAACCCAGCATCGGGTGAGCAGCCAGGCCAGGAGCTGCCGCCTCCTGCTGTGGGGGGTGTGGTCCAGGCGTGACAGAGCACACGCGTGTGCACACACAGTACAGCTCAGCCCCTCCCATAGGGAGCAGCAGGCAGACGCACACACACACATACACATACCCCCACAGGCAACAGACATAGGTGTGCAGGTGCACGCACACACACACACACACACACTTACACACACGTGTGTGCCAGGATAACTGAGTACAGGCACATGCACACACCTGCACACAGAGAGGAGGCACGTGCATGTGAACACATGTACAAGCAGACACGCCAAGGGGACCTGGACCCAATCAGGTTTGGACACGGACATACAGGTTCCCGCACGTGCAAGTGCCAGGGCACATGCACATGCACGCGCGCGCACACACACACACGGGCCTACGCATGCAAACGCCAGGGCATATGCACCTGCTCACGCATGCATACACAAACACACATATACATACACTCACATGGAAGCGCCAGGGCGCACGCACATACACACACATACATGCACACACATATGGAAGTGCCAAGGCACATGCACACACACACACACATTTATGCATATATACCCATACACACGCGCACACGCAGACACAAGCACCAGGGTACACGTGCACACACACACACACACGCATGCACCAGGGCACTGGGCACACACGTACAGGCAGACCCATGTGAATGCAGGGAGGAAGACATGGGGCTTTGCATATGTGCACCCTACACATGCACACGCACACACCCGCACGCACGCACACACTCGCTCTGGCCCACCAGGGCAGCCGGGCCCTTGGGGACCTGCAGCAGAAGTGGCCCCTGCCCAGCTGTGGCCAGGTGCCGGGGGGCGGGATGGGGCAGGGGACAAGGCCGCGGCCTGGCGATATGTCTGGGGCGGGCAGGGCGGGGGCCTTGCCCCCACAGTACCACTACAGATTCAGCGCCGTACCAAGCGGTTCGTGTCTAACAGTCCTGCAGCTGCGGCCGGTGCCGACCCCACGCCCTGCTAGACCAGCTAACAGGCAGGCGCGGGGTGCAGCCGGACCCCCTGGCGCCTGGGGGGCCACGGCCTGGAGTCCTAGGCATGGCCTGTCCAGCACCGGCACGCGGTGGCTCCGGGGCCAGGCCCCGTCCCAGCCCTGCCAATTAACTGCCCGGGTCGGAGCAGTGTCTGTGCAGGGTCTGCGAGCCCGGTGCCATGGGCAGCTGTCCAGGCAGGGAGAGGCGTCGGAGCGCCGGAGCCACCGGCTCCACCAGCAGCACCACGTCTGGCGGGGGCAGCTCGCCCGGCACGCGCCGCAGCGGCTGAGCCAGGTCGAAGGGTGCCGGGTACTCGGGAACCTGCGAAGGAAGCCAGGTGGTCAGCCACAGGGACCCTCAGCCTCGAGCCTGGGACCCCAAGACACAGGGCCTTGACAGCCCTAGACCTAGGCCAAGGGGCACCAGCATGGCACCGGGACACCAGAGCCCCACGTTCACGGGCACAGAAACCGGAGCTGTGGTTGCAGCGTGGGGCTGGTTGAGGTGGGGTGCAGCAGAGCCTCACCTGAGAGAGCGTCTGGATGGGGGTGATGGGCAGGACGGGCTGCAGTGGGGGCTCGGGGCCCGGCGGCTGCGGGGGCGAGGACAGGGCGCTGTACGCAGGTGGCACCAGGGCGGCCTGGCGCTGCAGCAGCTGCATGATGGCGGCCACGTCTGCAGTCATGCGTGTCTCCAGCCTGCAGGCACACGGCACCGGGGTGAGCGGGGAACAGGCTGCACCGCGGACCCTGTTTGGAGCCCCCCGGCCCCGGAGGAGCTGGGTGCGTGCCCCGCACCGCGGCCCTTGGCAGTACCTGTTGAGCTGGCGCTGCAGCAGATCGAGCCGGCTCTCCAGCTCCGAGCGCTGGTGGCGGGGGGGGGGGGGCGGGGGCGGGGGGGGGCGGGGGGGGGGGG
>NW_005843061.1:28082-30613 GCF_000455745.1 Alligator sinensis
CTCGCTGCGCCCGGTGCCCCCCCCCCCCACCCCAGCCCCACACACCTGAGAGGGGGTTGCAGACATCGCTGCCCTTATCAGGGTCAAGGTCGGGGTCAGGATCGAGGGGTCCCAGGGCAGGTGGGGCAATGTTGGGGCAGATGCCAGGTGTGGGGGGCTCATCCTCGTCGCTGGAGATGGCACTGGAGGCCGAGCTGCTGGGCCCCGGCTCCCACTCGGCCGAGCCCCGCGGTGCCCCTGGTGCCTGGCAGCCCCGGCCTGGGTGCAACACGCGGCGTGCCTCATCCCTGGCCTCCGTGTCTGCAGGAGGGGGCAGCGGGTGAGCACAGCCTGATGCCAGGGCAAGAGCTGGAGCCACCCGTGGCCACCCCCAGACCCCACAGGCCCAGCTGTGCCCCCACGCTGAACATGCTGTGCCCCACATCTGCCCCTGCCCCACATCCCCCCAGGACCCACTCCCCCAGGGCCCCAGCCCCACATCCCCCAGGTCCTGTGCCCGCTCACCCTTCTCAGTGCGCCGGCGGAAGGACAGCTTGCGCTTGCGGAGCCGGTTGAAGCCGCTGTCCAGATCGTTGCTGCCGGGGGAGCCAGGGATCATGTTCGTCTGCACCGGGGGAAGAAGGCATGAGCTGCAGGGGCCAGGGCAAGGGACCTGGACAGCACCCAGAGCCGTGGGGGGGCTTAGACCTGCCCAGCCAGGGGCTCTGGGGGAAGGTGAAAGGGGACTGTGGCCAGGCCACGTGGCAAGGACCTGAGCTTCGCACCCTGCAGACCCCCCCGGCCGACTGAGTCTCCCTCGGGGCCATGCTTCCCCCCAGCCATGCTGGAGCCCGTCCCCCCAGGGCAGGCACTTACATCCCGCAGGTTAAAGGTGATCTCCAGGCTGGACCAGAAGTAGTCGGAGAACTCAGGGTACATGTCCAGCACCTCCAGCAGGTCGTCGCGGTGGATCTTGTGCAGGTCACAGTAGGTCAGCGCTCGCACGTCCGCGCTCGACTTCCCTGGCCGCGCGTACAGGTTCAGCGGCTCCCCGAAGATGTCGTTCTTCCCTGGGAAGGGTAAGGTGGGGCCGTCAGCCACAGCCACGGCACCCACGTCCGCACCCCCAGGGACAGGGGTGGCCCCCATGGGGCTCACCGAGGATGGCCACGACGACATCACTGCGCAGGATCTCGATGGAGCCACGGGAGATGAAGTAGAGGGCGGTGAGGACGTCGCCAGCATGCACCAGCGTGTCGCCGGGCGGTGCATGCGTGGTCTTGAACTTCATGGCCAGGGCCCGCAGGCAGCCCTTGGTGGCACCCTTGAAGGGTTTGCAGTTCTGCAGCAGGCTGCGGTTCAGGTGCAGGCAGATGTCGGCCTGCAGGCACTCAGGGAAGCCCTTCAGCACCTGCGGAGGGCAGGCATCAGCGCCAGTAGCACCCCTCGCCCATGCACGCGCACCAGGATAATCACGCGTGCAGGCGTGAGAGTTCACAGCCATGTGCAGCCCCGCGCGCGCGCAGACCCATCTCCCAGGAGGTAGGGAGCAGGCAGGCACCACCTTCACCTGCCCCCCAGACCCAAGCCTGTGTCACGGTGCTGCAGGCCTCTCCACGGGGGTGGAGAAAGGCTCCCTGGTGTGTGCCCAGAGCATGGGGGCAGGGGTCTCCCTGCAAGGATCCTCCTGGCTAGCACAGGGGGATACTGGGGAAGCTGCGTGTGCCGGGGGGAGGGGGCATACGTGCACAGGGGCTGGCGCTGCAGGGGCAGGGAGGCCACAATAGCACCGTGTATGGAAGAGGGTCCTAGGGAGTGCTGTGTGCATGTGTTGGGGGGGACGGGGACAGGTGTACCATGTGTGCCACATGTGCAGGGGCAGGGGCCACATGTGTGGAAGTGAGTTGCAAGGGGTGCTGTGTGTGCAGCAAGGAGAATGGATGTGCCAGGCATGTGCAGGGGTCATGGGGCAGGTGTGTGCATGCATGTGAGTGTGCATGCATGCCCACACGTATTTGGAGGTGGGGGTTGTTGGTACTACCATTTGCAGGAGGCTGACAGGTATGCCAGGCATATGCAGCGTCATGGGACAAGTGTGCCACACATGTCTGGGGCAGGATTTGTGTGTGTGGAAGGGGGTCACTAGGAGTGCTGCATGCATGGGGGGGTAGCAAGCATGCCACACACGTGTGGGGTCACGGGACAGGCATGCCACGTGCGTGTGGGGCCAGGGGCAGGCAGGCTCGCTCACGGCGTTCATGTCGATGCCGTTGGTGTAGGACCAGGCGTGCTGGAAGTATTCCTCGAGGCGCTGGCGCAGCGGGTTGGGGATCTGGTGGAAACGGATGAACTCGCGCACACGCAGCATCTGGGTGTGGTAGCGCGCGGTGCCCGAGTACAGACGCTGGATGATGGCTGACACGTTCCCGAAGATGCTGGCATACATCAGGGCTGCGGGACATGGTGTGTCATGGCTGGCACAGAGCCGCCCTCCCCGCGGGACGAGCCTCCAGCCACCCCCCAGCGCCCGCCCCGCCTGCCACCCCCTGCAC
>NW_005843061.1:30999-34669 GCF_000455745.1 Alligator sinensis
CCGGCCAGGCGCCCCCAGCCCCCCCCCAGCGCCCGCCCCGTCTGCCCACACCTGCACGGGCACACGTCCAGTCAGTCGCACGGCCCGGGAGCCTGCCAAGGGTGGGACCAGCCCAGCCAAGCATCTGTCCAACGTGCCCTCGAATACTTTGGGAACCAGCCCCTGCCTAGCCTGGAGCACCCAGAAGGAGCCCTTGACCTGCGCCCGGTAACAGGGACGAGGGCCGGCCGCATCCTGCTGCTGTAAGTGGTGTTAACAGGTGCTCCAGGCCCTGCCCCTGCTGTAGAGGGGCAAACCCCCCCAGTGCAGACCAGCCTGAGCAGGGGGGAAATACCTTCCTGCCCCCCGTGCAGCGTGGGGCTGAGCTGAGTGCAGGAGTAAGACCCTCCAGCCAGGACCCCGCGGGGTTGGTGCCAGCAGGAGCACTGGCACAGCCCAGCCCCATCCCCAGCCCCAGCTTATGCCGCAACAGCACCAGCGCCTCTGGGGGAGGCTTCAAGCCACCAGTTCACACACACACCCGCCCTTTGTGCACACACTCACATGCATGCCTCTTTTACACACATTCTCACGCCTTTTGTACATACGTACCCACATGCACCCATTTGCATACACACACATGCATTCCAACTTTGCACACATGTATACATGTGCAAACCCATATTGCACATACACTTGCATGTACAGACACATGCACAGGCCCTTTACATGCACACATTTGCACACACCAACACCCTTGCACACACATACGCACACCCGTTACATGCACACCCACCCATATCACAACCCCTTTGCGTACATACATGCTCTTTGTGCATGCACACGCACGCACACATGTTCTTTGTGTGCATGCACACACACCCATATGCACAGCCTCTCTGCACACACACATACACATACACACACAACACACGATCTTTGCATGCATGCACACACACACTCACCCCCTTTGCAAACCTGCAGGGACATACACACATGCACACCCTCATGCACACGTGTGCACATGCACCCGCCCTTTGCATGTGTCTCTTCCTTGCATGGAGACGTACTGCCCCTGGCACACACAGGAGCCCCCCAGGTGGAGCAGGGCAGGGGCAGGCTGGCCCTGGCCCTGGCCCCAACCCCAGCCCCAGCCCCGGCCCCAACTCACAGCCGATGAGCATGACGCAGATGGAAAAGATCTTCTCGGAGTTGGTGTTGGGGGAGACATTGCCGAAGCCAACGCTGGTGAGGCTGCTGAAGGTGAAGTAGAGGGCGGTGACGTACTTGTCCTTGATGGAGGGGCCATGCAGCTGGTGGCTCTCATTGAAGGGCTTGCCGATCTGGTCGCCCAGTGAGCGCAGCCAGCCGATGCGCTGGTGTTCCCCGTTGTGGCGTACCAGATGCAGGCCAGCCAGTGCGCGATGAGCGCGAAGGTGCACATGAGCAGGAACAGCACAGCTGCCCCATACTCCGAGTACCGATCCAGCTTGCGGGCCACCCGCACCAGCCGCAGCAACCGCGCCGTCTTCAGCAGCCCGATCAGCGTCGTCGTCTGCGGGCGCGGGACTGTCAGCGCCGCGGTGCCCATCCCGGTACCCCCATAGAGACCCCGCTCCCTCCTCCCCGGGCCAGGAATCCATGCCTGCTCTGCTCCCTGCAGCCAGCATGACCACTCCTCCCCGCGTCTGGGCCGGGGGGACACCCTGCTCGCCCCCCACGTTCACGACGCAGGGGCAACGCGGACCCCGGCGTTACCTCCTCAGAGCCGGAGCCGAAAATGAGCAGGTCGAAGGGGATGGCGGCCACCATGTCGATGAGGAACCAGCCCTTGAAGTAGTGCGTGGCGATCTTGGCGGGGTGGCTGACCACCTCCTCGTTGGAGTTGACGTAGGTGGTGCGGAAGTTGATGAGGATGTCGATGATGAACATGATGTCCACGATGAGGTCCACCACGCTGAGCGGGCTGCAGTAGCTGCCGCAGGTTTCGCGCGGCACCTCGCCCGCCTCGTTCAACAGGAAGGCGGCCGAGTAGGGTGTGAAGATGGCCGTGTAGATGACCAGCAGCAGGATGAGCCAGTCCCACACCGCCTTGAAGGGGCTGTAGTGCAGGATGGTCCACTTGTGGATGCGCGGCGCCTGCAGCTTGTACTCGGGCAGCACGTCCGCGCCCAGCGACAGCACCTGCAACACCGGCACAAGCCCATGTCACCGGGATGGGCATCGCCACCAGTAGCTTCCCCAGCCCCCAGCACGGCCCCCTGACCCCAGCACAGCCTCCCTGCTGCACCCAGCACCCCTTGGTGCCCCCTGAACCCAGCACGGCGCCCCCTGCTGGATGCCCCCTGCCCTCATTGCAGCACAGCACCCCCTGCTGCCCCCTCCACCACCAGCAACCACCAACCCCATGGCCCTCAGGTTGCCCCACAGACTGCCCTGCACACGCCCAATGCAAGCAGGCATGCCCGCCTGCTCTCTCCACATGCACACGCTTGCACACGCGTGTTCCCCACAAAGGCGTGAGCTGCGGGGCAGAGCTGGGGGCAAAATGCACTTGCAGCCCCTGGACACACACATGCACGCGTGGCGCCCGCATTGACACACGTGACCCTTTCAGGCCAGGCTGAGCAGCCCCCAGGGCCAGTGGCTCCCAACAGCTGCCTTGGTGCGGGGGGTGGGGGCACACAAAGGACAGACCCGGCTGTGCCCCCAGCCCCTGGACCCCACCCCCCATCCCAGGGAGCACACAGTGCACCCATGCCTGTGCCAAACCCCTCACAAGACTGCTCATGCACACATGCGGCATCACATGCACACATGGGCAGATGCCACGGTGCACGCCAAGGCAGACTCAGCACACGGGTGAAACCCCCAGACCCGTGCCCATCCTGCCGTGCTCTCACCCACGGACTTGCCCCCACCCCCAGCTCAGCAGCTCCCCGGCACCATGGGCTGGGTTTGGCTCTGCCGGGTCAGGACGGGTGCGAGCTGCTGGCAGCACGGGGCCACGGTGCCCACGCTGCCCACGCTCAGCAGCTGCTCCCATCTGTCTGGGGGATTAGATGTTCCCGCTGCCCGGGAGCGCCCAGGCGCCGGCAGGGACTGGAAAGAAGGAACCGGGGGCTGGGGGACGGGGGTTCCCTGAGGGCTTCTGGGGCCAAGTCTGGGTCCACCTGGGGGGAGCACGGGTCAGCCATGCCCTGCCCCCACTCAGCTGCCCCACGGCCCTCGACGAGAGTGCGAGTGCAGGCAGACGGACATGGCGACCCCACGAGAGGGGAGTCCCTGTCCAGACATCCCCAACCTGCTCGGCCATGGGCACAGGCACCGCTCCGTCCCGCTGCTCCCTGGAACTGCTCTAAGTCCAGCTCCCAGCCCCTCACTCCCGACCTGCAGCCGCCTGCACTGCCAGTGCCCCTCCCGCCCCCCCCCCCCCCCTGCCCTGCCAGTGCCCCTCACTCCCAACCTGCAGCCCCCTGCACTTCAGCACCCCCCACCCCTCACTCCTGGCCCGCAGCCCCCTGCCCCATGCAGGGGACATGAGCCCCCACATCGCGTACTGCACAGCCCAGCTCTCTTCACCCTGACCCCAGGGCTGAAACTGGTGCCATGGTACCCCCAGCAACGCAGCCCCCAAGACATCTGCCCCAGCCCCCGCTAGCTCTACCAGCCGGAACCACGGTGCCAGAGC
>NW_005843061.1:35108-36124 GCF_000455745.1 Alligator sinensis
CGCGTTAACCCTGACACGGCCAGGCTGCACAGGGGGGCGGGCACAGGGAGACAGCACCCGTGCAGAGGGGCCTGGGGCACTGGCACTGCCATGGGTGCCTGGGGTGGGGTCTCCATTGCCAGCCCCCCTGCAGAGCAACTGGCACAGGTGTGGGGGAGCACGGGCAGTCCTGGCACACGTGTGTCTGTGTCCAGCTTGGGGCCTGGGGCAGCTGGATCACAGCATGGGGCCTGCAGCGTGCTCAGCCACGGGCGGAGCTGCTGTGTGTGCATGCCAGTGTACAGATGTTCACGTGCCCAGGTGTGCATCTGCTCCAGCCCAGGTGCAACAGCCCATGCACGTGCATGCCTGCCAAGACGTGTGCAAGCATGTGCAGGCATGTGTGCCGCTCTGATCTGGTGCATGGGGGAGACAGGCCTGTGCAGCGTGTGCAGCCGCACGCCTGGGACCAGGCGGGGGAGTGGGGTGTTGCGCATGCGTGTTGAACACGGCTGCACATGTGCGCACATGGGGGCTCCTGGCCTCACTCCTCTGGCTCCAGCACCTGCCCCAGCCTGGGCTGGGGCTGCTTCCCCAGTCGCGGGAGGCAGAGCTTGTCCCCACACATATGCCTAGCACAGCCAAGGCATGTGCCTGGGGCTGGGGGCACATGCCTTGGCCAGGTCAGGCATACATGTGCATACGTGTGGCACATGCACACGAGTTGGGGCCCTGGGTTCAGGCCGATGGTTGCCCCCAGCTCTGCCCCCTCCCGCCGCTAAAATTATCCATAAATTGGGACAAGCCCCGGCCTGGAGCCGGCCCTGGCAGGGGAAGGGGCAGCTGGGGGAGCAGGGGATACCCCCGGCTGCGCCCCCCTGCTTCCCTGCCCCCCAGCCCCGACGCCTCCTGCACACGAGCCCGAGATGCAGCTGCTTCTGGGGTGGAGCGCGGCAGGTCCCGTCTGCCCAGGAAGCGGCCCCGGGCTGGGGGGCTGGGGCAGGGTCTCCCTGGGCCCACTGCCCCCAGCGCCCCCG
>NW_005843061.1:37552-41357 GCF_000455745.1 Alligator sinensis
GAACCCCCCTGGGAGCCCGTGGCCACGGCAGCGCCCTCCCGGGGTAGGTCCGGGGGGCCGTGGGGAATGGAGCACCCAGCCCAGGGGCCCTGAGCTGCAGCCCCCCAGCACCCCCAGCCCAGCCGGCTGCCCCTGCCCCGGCGCAGCCCCCTGCCCACCTACCTCCTGGGCCACCAGGCTGGAGATGCGGACGGCGCGGCGCACCCGGGCACCCCGCTGCGCACCCTCGGCGGGGCCCGCGCCGTCCGTGCGGCCCGGGGACATGGCCCCCCGCACCCTCACCCCATGGCCGGGCCGCCTGCGCACGCCACCCCCGGGGGCACTGCCCGGCCGTGCCCACCCCGGCCGGCCCCGCGGCTCGAGCTGCCGGCGCCTCCGCTCCCGCCTCCTCGGCTCTGCCCAGTGTCGCAGGCTCCTCCCGGGAGGCACCGGCGTCCTCCAGCCCCGCGCGGGGGGGCTCCCTGGGGAGTCCTGGACCCCAGCACCAGCCCCAGTGCCCCTCCCTGGGGCTGGGGGCAGAACCCAGGAGTCCTGGACCCCCAGCACCAGCCCCCACTGGCCCCCAGAGTGGGAAGGGAGCCCAGGAGCCCTGTGCCCCCCCCAACTTGAGGACAGCCCCCGCAGGGCCAGGGGGGGCAAGGGAAGCCCCCCCCCATGACACACAGGGTGCTGCAGGCACCTGGCACTGGCTACCAGGATGACTCATCCCACCTGGCGGCATCCCTGGCTCCGGCGGCGGCGGGGGGCGGGCGGGGGAGCCCGGGCGCGGGGACACGTCATGCCTCCCTGAGCTGCCCCTGCCCTGGCCCCAGCCCACACGACCCCCCTGCTCGGAGGAGCAGGCCCAGAAGCCCCCCAAGGGCCAAATGCAGGGTGCGGGCAGGGGGCTACAGGGGAGCACTTGCCCCTCCCTGGGCTAAGGCCGTGGGCCCCCAGGAGCTGCTCCCACTTCCCCCTATGGCCTCCGGATCACACACGTGCCCATGGCCTGGCCACACAGACCCCAGACGGGTCCCAGACACCACAGGACGTCCCGATGCAGCCACAACAGGCCACCCCAATACCAGCCCAGCAGGGACCCCGCTACGGCCCAGGGACGCGGCGACCTTGGCAGGTGCGGGGAGCCCGGGCGCGCCGTGTTTGGAGGCCGTCACTGCAGTGATTCACAGCCTGTGGAGCCCCGTCCGCCGCGGCCTAAGTGATGGCGGCTATAAACCCTCTGCGTTGTCCTGGCACCCTGCCCGCACGCTGCAGCCATCTGCTCACGCCTCTGCCACGCCAGCCAGGCCCCCGCCCACATGCCCGGTGTCCCAGGCACAGCCACGGCCATGCCGGCCTCGCACCTGCCCCAGCCTGGGGCACCAGAAAGGACAGGGGCCTGCAACACCTCCTCTTTCTCCAGGCCTGGGTGGCACCGTGCCCAGCCCTGGGCGACGGGATCTTGGGCATTGGGCCTGGCACTGCGTGGGGCTGCGATAGAGGGGATTAGCAGGGTGGTATGCAGGGATTACTGACACCGATTAACCATGCGGCTGCGGCCATCGGGGGCCATGGGCAGCAGGAGGGCAGCAATGCAGACCTGCCCCTGCGGGCACACACCCGTGGCACAACAGGGAGCCCATGTGGGTGCCTCCAGGTGTGGGCAGCTCACAGGATCGCATGCCAGGGGCAGCGGGCTGCGTCCCCAAGCAGCTCTCCCTGTCAGAGGGCAGATTCAGGCAGAGCCGGGCAGGCAGATGGTGCTTACACAGTGGCAGCTGGTCGGCGGGGATTAGGGCAGGATGCCAAGGAGCCGCACCAAGGATGCTTCCCCCCTCCCCACCGGCCCTCTGCACAGCAGCCAGGGCCTGGGAGCCATGGGCTGGCTTGGGCTGGCCATGGGCTGGCCATCCCTGGCTGGCTTCTCCCCCATGCAGCCCACCCCCCGTGCCCCTGGGCCAGGACCTCCAGCCCCTAAGCAGCCCCATCCCCAGGGCACTGCCCATGCTGCTCCCCCGCAGCCCACCCAGTGCAGCCTGCACCCAGCACGGCTCCCCGGGGACCAACGGACACCAGCTATGAGCAGGCTGCGGCTGCAGGGGGTGGGACAGGAGTCTCCAGCTGGCATAGCCCATGCATGACACAGGGCACAAACCAGCACCTGCTGCTTACCCAGTGCCCCACAGCACGGTGCCCCTACACCCCAGCACCCCCACGAGGCCCTTTGGGTGACTGGCTGGAGCCTGCCCCCAGGCGCCGTGCTAGAACCCGTACCCACCATGGGCTCTCTCCCCAGCCCGTTCATGTGCACACCAGCCAGGGTGAGGCCCCGTTAGACCCCCTGTAGCACGGTGCTGGGGGCAGTGTGGAGCCAGGAGGTGGGCACTGCTCTGCCGCGACCCAGCCGATGCTCCAGGGCACCCATGGGGCAGGTGAGGGCACCGCATCCCACACCCTCCTGCCAGCCGGACCCTGGCACTACGCACGCCAGCCGCCTGCTCCCCCGTTCACAGGCACAGGCAGCCTCATGCTCACCCAGCTGCCCCATACAGACACGGCCCTGCCGGCACCGGGAGCTGGGCTCGGACACCCCCAGGCTCCTAGGATAGGGCCTGCATGTGCTGTGGAGGGTGGCAAAGCGCCCAGGCCCTGCCCCTGGCCACAGCAACAGCCCCAGCCCCTGGCCCCCCATGGACATAAGATCATATAAGAAGCCAAGAGCTGCCATAGACCGGGTCTGAGCCTGGGTGCACCGTGCCCAGCTCCTGTGTTACACGGTGACAGAGAGCGGAGGCTGCAAGGGAGGGTGACCAAGTCTGAGCAAGTTTTTCCCCTGCTCTTCTCTCCCTTGCAGTCCCCAGCATTGAGGTCCAGGCAGGTCTGATGCAGAGCCCGTGCCCCTCGTTCCCTGCCCCAGAGCTACCGATGCCCCTTTCCTCCAAACGTGTGTCCGACCCCTTGTGAATCTGGCTGAGCTCTCAGCTCCCACCATATCCGGTGGCCACGAGTCCCACACGTTAATGCCGCGCCGGGTGACACAGAACAGGGTGAACTGAACGACGTGCTCGTTTCGTGCTGTGACCCCGGGGCCGTGTCTGGGGACAAAGTCCAAGAGCCATGGGGCTGGCAGAGAGCTGCAGAGGTCATGTTGAGTCCCAGCCGGCCTGAGGCAGGATCAGCAGCCAAACCAGCCCAGACAAATCATCTCTACTTAAAACCACCGCCAAGCCTGACACGATACAGACCTTGCACCCAAACCTGCCCCTGGGAGAGCCCGGGACCAGGCAGCCAACATCCTGCTTCTATAAAATGCTGAGTGGATGAAAAACACCCAATAAACCCCATGTCACCACCTCTTCCCCATTCATTACATTGTAAACCCTCCTCCTGTCCCCACTCCGCATCTTGTTTCCAAACCGACCAAGCCTGGCCTCTCTTCCCGTGGCAGCCCCTCCGTGACCCTCAGCATCCCTGTGACACCCAGCATGATGCAACGAGCAGGACAGGCAGGGGCAGCATCCCTGGCCACAGCACAGCCCCCTGACCACGTGCTCAGCCCGGATGCACAGCCACAAGACAACCACGACGCCCCCGCCACAGTGTCCTCGGCACCCACGCCATGCCACGGGGGGCTCACCTGGGTGACCTTCTCGGTGACGTTGTGGGTGCGGTCCTTAACCTTGGTGGGCGCAATGATCTCCTTCTCGCCCGACGGTGTCGCCAGGAAGGTGTCGGCCTTTAAGTCCACGAAGTTGAGAGTGATTTGGGGGATGCGGCTGATGGCGCGGTACCGCACCAGGTCCGAGTCTGACGTCGAGTTCAGCAG
>NW_005843061.1:41367-42723 GCF_000455745.1 Alligator sinensis
GCGCTGCGCACGTTGTTCACGGCGCCTGCAGGGCCAGGGGACGGGTCAGGGTGGGGGGCACGTGGCAGGAGCTCCACAGCCCCTGTGGGGTGCAACGGGGTGCAGGGAGCAGCCCTGGGGGCCCGTTGAAGCAGGCGTGGGTGGGCACGGCCACGGGGAGGTGCTCCAGGCTGTGGGAGGAGAAGGGGTGCTGCACCCCTGGTCCCATCACATGGGGTCCCCCAGAAGGGTCTGGAGTATCGTGGTGATGGCTGTGGCTCCCAGGCTGTCCCATGGGCTCCACGCCCAGCCCGTGGCACCGGGGGCTGCACCGTGGAGGGGGACCCACGGAGCATGGCTGTGTGCAGTGCCAGGGGATCAGTGCGTGGCTGCCGGATATCGCTGGCTGTTAATGTAATTATTCCCCGGGTAATGTACTTAGCAGGATGATCTTAACTAGGCAATTCCTGTCCTCATCCTGCACCTAAGAGGATTGGGCACAGGGTGCGATGGCCTGGGAACTGGAGAGGGGCACGGCAGTGTTGTAACAGGCAGGCGTGCATGTGCACATGTACGTACAGGTCCCGGCAGCGACCGGCGCACCAGTGCATGTTCATGTGTACATGCATGTGCATACCTATGTGTGTATCAGCACACATGTACAGGCTCTGGTAACAAAAGGAGCAGGAGCACCCATGCCCATGTGCACATGTGTGTGTTTGGACACATATGTACGTTCTCCAGCCATGCCAGCTGCAGCAGCAACAGTGTGCTCATGTGCACACGTGCACATGAGCACCCTGTCACACGTGGGGCATGTGACTGGGGCCACACCAGCTGCTCTCCTGCTGTGCCCAGGCCCAGCCCATGTCCAGCCCAGCTCCCATGCCCGGCACTGGGTCCCTGAGGATATGGGGGACTCTGGCCACATCCAGACCGTGGCCTGGCTCCTTGTCACCCCCAGCTGCTGGTGCTTGGGCTCTGGCAGCCACGTGCACCCCAGTGCATGCTAGTCCCTGCGCCAGCCCTGCCCCAGTGCACACTGGTACCTGTGCTGGCGTGGCGCACGTGGCCCCGTTTGTCACCCTCGGCCCTCATGGCCTCGATGTCGTCGACGGAGGAGGCACGGCGCACGCTGTAGCAGCTCTCGCGGGACCGGCTCCGTGACAGGCTGCAGTTGGAGAAGGAGGCATTGGGGTCGAGCCGGGTGCAGGCGCGGTCGGGCCGGGGCGACGAGTGGGTGACGGGTGGCTCCGGGCTCTCGTCCCCAGCCCCAGCCTCGTCCAGCTCCATCAGTGCCCGCTGGTCCTCGGGCTCCGAGCCGCCGGGGCCTGCGGGCTCCAGGGACGAGCCGGCCCCGTTGCGGCCCCAGGGCTC
>NW_005843061.1:42921-46410 GCF_000455745.1 Alligator sinensis
TGACTGCCCGCCAGTGTCAGCAGTGCCGGCAGCTTCAACCGGAACGACTTGCTGCGTCCTGTGGGACGGGGGAGACGTCAGGGGGCCACATGAGCACCCGCCCCCTCCCCGAGACCCCAGTGTGCACCCCAGCGCCAGGGCAGAAGCGGGGCAGCACCCGCCCCCCGACCGCACTGCACCCCGGCGCCCTCACCGGCTGGCAGCCAGCTGGCAGGCGTGACCCAGTGGTTGGTGTCCTTGCCGGGGGAGCCACGGTGCTCCGTCTCCAACACCGCCTCGAAGTTCAGGATGAACATGATGACGGCCCCATCCTCGTTCTTCACCGGCACCACGTCCACGAGGCACAGGAAGCAGCTGCCTGTGGGCAGGGGCAGGCTCAGCACCCGGCACGGCGGCCCCGCGGGGAAGGGGCACATGCAGCCCCCGCCGGGCCATCCGCCCCGCTCTGCCCCCGCCCCGCCCACGGGCTCCCTGCTGCTCGCTGCATGTGTGTGAGTACACAAGTGTCTGAGTGCACGTGTGCATGTGGGTGTGTACACGTGTGGGCCCCCAGCATGGGGCATAGGGCTGGGGAAGCTCCGGGTGTGTAGAAGGAAGTGGGGGGGTGCATCTCCCACAGGCGCTGGGAGGGGGTCCTGCCAATGCCCGGCTCCATCGTCACTTCCCCCCCCCAGGGAAGGACCCGGGCAGAGGGACATGGGAGGTGGGGCTCGCAGCAGGACAAGGTGCCGGGGGGCTGTGCACGAAGGCCCCACGTGGAGGCACAGGGATCCCCCCACAGCCTTGCACATGTCCGGGCCCCTCCAGCCTCTGCACACCAGTCCCTCCCAGGAGCCCCCGGGGCCAGGACCGGTCACAGCACTCATGCAGCTGTCACTGCATCCTAGCTGCGGGGGGAAGGGGGGCCATCCTCATCCCCATCCCCATCCCCAGCGACCGCAGGCCCTGCAGCAGCCCCCCCCTCCCCTCCCTGCGGCAGGGCCCTGCCCAGCCTGGGGCACCCCGGTGTCCGGCCCCGCGCGGCCCCTCACTCACCAAGGGCCTGACTTGGCTGCGAGCGGCGCCGGCTGCAGGGGCCGTGGCCTTGGCACCGAGCGCGAGGATTTCATGCCTAAATAAGGCTGCGGCCGGCAGCAGCCTGCACCACGGGAAAGCACGGCCACCCTGGGGCCGGCCGCTACACCCGCAGCTGCAGCCCCCTCCCCGCGCCCTGGGGCAGGAGCAGGCCCCTGGCACCGCGTGGGGGGCGCAGCTGCCAACATCCCCTCGATCCGGCCCCCAGCACCGGCTCTGCACCCCCTGCTGAAGGCATCGTCCCCTGCCCCCAGCACCACACCTTTCACCCCTAATACCAGGACGGCGCCTTCTCCTACCCGAGGGCCCCCCCTCCAGCCCTGCCTTATCCGCAGGCCCGTGCTCTCAGCCTGGTACGGGGCCGCGCTGGGCACTGCAACCTGAGCCCGACGGACAGACAGATGGATGGAGCCCAGCCAGCATCCACCCGCAGCACTGCCTCCCCCGCCCCACACCCTGCTGGCTCTACTCACACAGAGCCAGGGGGTTTGGGAGCCTGGACACCTGGGCCCTTTGCAGCGGTGTGAAGGGCGGTGGGGTGTGGGGCACGGCTGCCGGGGAGCAAAGCCCGCACACCTGGGCTCTCCCCGGCTGCAGGAGGGGAGCACGGCCTGGGGCTGGTGTTCGTCTCACCAGGCCAAATGGCCCCGGGGGCCACGGGGACGAGGACGGGACCCCCCCAAACGGGGGTCCCTGCTGCACCTGCCGTTCCTGGCTCTGGCCACCAGGTGGCAGCGACACCTCGCACATCCCAGCCGGGTGGGGCAGGGGTCAGGGTGCCTAGGGCAGGGGTCACGGGTGCCCGATGCCCTCTGGGACAGCTGGACGCTGGGAGCCCCCCTGGCCATGCCCAGGAGAGGGGCCCGGCGCTCTGGGGACCCCAGCGGGGCTGCAGGCGTGTGCTAGGTGTGTGCCAGGCATGTGGGAGCCGGGTGGGTGGTGTGCAGAGCCCACCGCGGCGCTGGCAGCGAGCGGTGCTTGGCGCGTGCGGCAGGAAAAGGCAGCGGCGTCTCCCGCAGACGAGCGCCGTCGGAGCAGGAGCCAGGCGGCGGGAGCCAGGCGGCGGGCGGGCGGCGGGCGAGCGGGCATGCAAGCAGCCGGCACCAGGACCTCGTGCCAGGAGCCGTCCGGTCCCTGCAGGCTGGGCCCATCCCGCCTGGGGCAGGGAGCAGCGTGGGGGAGTGGGGCGAGTGCCGCACCAGACCCTCATCGCATCCCCCCAGAGCTGGGGAGACGCTGCGGGCCCAGGCAGCAGCAGGATGCCCCCCACCCTGGCGCTGCCCACCAGGAAAGGCCCCTTCCCAGCCAGGACTAGCTGCAAGGGCAGACCCGTCCAGACACCCCCGGGCAGCCCCGCTGCAGGGGCCAGCGCCCCGTGCCACAGTGAGACGGGGGGCTGCAGCAGGCAGGGAAGGGTTAAGCAGCGGGCCGCGGCAGGCTGCTCGCTCTGCTCGGCTCGTGGCTATAAATATCTGGGCGGCGGAAGAGGCGGCTCCCCGGGGACACGGCACGGCAGGCGCCTGCTGCAGTGTCAGCGCCTGGCACGGCTCTCACAGCCCGCGGGGGCACCATGCCTGGGGGAAGGCGCCCCTAGCTTAGGGATGCCCTGCTCGGGCCCTGTGTGCCACGCCACGCTGTGCCACGCCGTGCCGTGCCGTGCCGTGCCGTGCCGTGGGGCAGCTGCAAGCCCCATCCTGCCCCACTCCCCTCCTCCAGCGCCCAGCACCAGGCCTGCCCCAGGGCAGCAAGCGCCAGTGCCCAGCCCCAGTGTGCCCAGCATCAATGAGTGCCCAGGCAGACCACGGGGACCTGGCCACCAGCATCCTCATGGCCATGGAGAGCTCCCAGGCCACGCTACCTGGGTCAGCGACAACGCACACCAGGATCAGAGCCACGGGTGATGGCAAGGAGCTGGGGGTCAGCCCAGCCAGGGGACACCTGCCAGGGCTCCCCACTCGCTCAAAGTTGAACGGCCACCACCTTCCCCCGGCACATCTGCATCCGCACAACAAGGCCGATAACCCACGGGGGCTGGCATGCCAGGGCCGGGGCCAAGTCGAGCTGCCTGGCATCATACCCACCGCCGTCCCAGAGCCAGGCCCTGGCTGGACAGGCCCTGTGGCCCCCAGTCCAGCCCACAGAGCTGGGAGCCGGCTGCCAGCAGCTCAGCACCCCGCAGGACCAAACCCCCGGGCAGCTCCGGCCTGGCCACGTGGCACCCACATGCCCCAGAGACGGGTGGGGGCACCGGGCAAGAGTCCCAAGGACACGGCGCAGATAGGGGAGGTGCCACCCCCACACCCAGGCGCACCCCTGCCCCTGGCCCCGGCTCCCCTCCCCTCCCCTCCCCCCGGCGCATCGCTCGGCCTGTCTGCCTGACGCTGGCCAGAGCCCGGCGGCCCGGCGACGGGCAGC
>NW_005843061.1:46812-47142 GCF_000455745.1 Alligator sinensis
GACACCTGGCATGCGGCATGGCGCGGGGCCCCGGCAGGGTGGGGAAGGGATGCAGGAGCTGCCACTGCCCCCCATCCAGGCCCAGCTCCTCCCCAGAGCCAGCTGCAGCTTGGTGGCTGCCAGGGACTGGAGGGCAGTGGGGGAAGGGGGTGCACCTCAAAGCCTGGTCCAGCCGGGCATGGGACACCCCCCAACCTGCCCACCAGCTACCTCAGCCCCAACCCCACAGCCATGGCTCTCATCTGGGGCCTGGGGGGCAGGGCACTTCCCCCCATGCTCGGGCTCCAGGACCCACTCCTGCCCCCATGGTGGCTCGTCCCCTCCCGGGAG
>NW_005843061.1:47378-47850 GCF_000455745.1 Alligator sinensis
CTCCCGCAAGCCGTCGTTGCAGTAGATCACAGCGCAGTTCTCCACCCGCGCGTTGGCGATGATAAACTTCCGGCCTGGGGGGAGCAGGGCGCGGGGTCACGCGGGCACCGCAGGCCCCACCGATCCACGGCCCCTGCACCCCCACGGCTCCCAGCACAGCTGCGCCTTGCTTGCACCGGAGCCCCTGGTCCTGCTGGGGCCTTTCCTGGCCAGGCAAGGGCACGAGGGCACAGCTCAGAGCCGCCCGAGCCCAGCGCCACCGGGGCCCTTCGCTCCCGACCTGCACCCCCCAGCCTACTCCAGCCCTGCCAGTGCCCCTCACTTGCAACCCACAGCCTCCTGCCCCGCGGCCATGCTAGTGCCCCTGACTCCTGCCTGCAGCCCCTGCGGCCCAGCCCTGCCAGGGCCCTTCATTCCTGACCCGCAGCCCCTTTGCTCTCACCCAGCCCTGCCGGTGCCCCTCACTTCCGAC
>NW_005843061.1:48968-49355 GCF_000455745.1 Alligator sinensis
AGCCGGGCACACTGCCACGGAGCAGGCAGCCATGGCACAGGGAGACGAGGCCGTGGCCTGGCTTTGTTCCTGCCTGGGACTGGGCCAGGCCACACGTCCTCCTGTGCCCTGCATGGGACCCCTGCCCCCTCCCCCCCGGGACATGGGGACCACTGCACCCCGGCACACGGGGCCCAGGAGAGCGAAGTGGGTCCAGCCCCAGCTCGTGGGGTCTGTGCCCTGCCGGGTGCCGGGGCTGGCAGTGGCTCCTGCCACGTGCACATTCCCCTGGCCAGCGCCTCAGCCCTGTGGGCCCCACTCCCAGCATGGCCAGGGTCAGGGCCCGGGTCAGGGCACAGAGGGGTGGAGGAGTGCCCCAGGGAGCCATGCAGGGGCCAGTGGCCAGGG
>NW_005843061.1:49757-50027 GCF_000455745.1 Alligator sinensis
CGGGGGGTAGAAAGCGGCTGGGGGAAAGATGCTGTGGGGGCAAGTGCCCACAGGGGGAAGATGGTGGGGGCAGATACCAGCTGGGGGGCAGGCACCCATGGAGGGAGGATCCTCAGGGGAAGGTACCCATGGGGTCAGATACTGGCTGGGGGCAGGTACCCACACAGAGAAGATACTGGCAGGCAGGTGCACGCAGAGGGGCAGATACCACGAAGGGGGGCAGGTCCCTGCGGGAGGACAGATACCACCTAGGGGTAGATAGCTGGGGGG
>NW_005843061.1:52993-53274 GCF_000455745.1 Alligator sinensis
GCGCCCCCCAGACCAGAGCCACCCCTGGGCGCAGGCCAGAGCCGGGCACACTGCCACGGAGCAGGCAGCCATGGCACAGGGAGACGAGGCCGTGGCCTGGCTTTGTTCCTGCCTGGGACTGGGCCAGGCCACACGTCCTCCTGTGCCCTGCATGGGACCCCTGCCCCCTCCCCCCCGGGACATGGGGACCACTGCACCCCGGCACACGGGGCCCAGGAGAGCGAAGTGGGTCCAGCCCCAGCTCGTGGGGTCTGTGCCCTGCCGGGTGCCGGGGCTGGCAG
>NW_005843061.1:53415-54056 GCF_000455745.1 Alligator sinensis
GACCCAGCTCTGAGCAGCGCCAGAAGCCACGGGGCCACATCCAACATCCACGGAGGTGCCAGGGCCATGGCCCCACTGGACGCTCCTGCCCAGGCCTGGGGGGGTGGGGGGGGAGCGCTGCTCCACTGCAGGGTCCAGGGGGGTCCAGGAGGGTGCAAGTGCTCTGCCCCACTGGGCTGGCGGGGAAGCACCCACAGCTGCAGGGGCCACAGGGTGCACGGGGCCTTCCCTGCCCTGGCCACAGCCTCCAGCCGGGCCCCACATCGGGGCACCTGCCAGGCAGGAGGCAAGCGCTGGGCTGGGGGCAGGAACCCACATGGGGCAGGTAATGGGTTCCCATGGGGGGAAGATGCCGGGGAGGCACATGCAGGCCGGGGGTAGAAAGCAGCTGGGGGGAAGATGCTGTGGGGGCAAGTGCCCACAGGGGGAAGATGGTGGGGGCAGATACCAGCTGGGGGGCAGGCACCCATGGAGGGAGGATCCTCAGGGGAAGGTACCCATGGGGTCAGAGACTGGCTGGGGGCAGGTACCCACACAGAGAAGATACTGGCAGGCAGGTGCACGCAGAGGGGCAGATACCACGAAGGGGGGGGGGTCCCTGCGGGAGGACAGATACCACCTAGGGGTAGATAGCTGGGGGG
>NW_005843061.1:54898-55521 GCF_000455745.1 Alligator sinensis
GGGCCCGGCCGGGCCGGCCCCCGCCCCCCCACAGCCGGCGCTGCCTGAACCCGGGCCCGGGGGTGGCAGGAGAGGCCACGGCATGGGAGCGGGGCAGAGGGGCCCGGGCTGGAGGGCAGTGGGGCTGACTCTGGACCCAGCCCGGTCTCAGCCTCCAGGCCCGTCTCCCCCGGGGGCTCCATCCCTGCGCTGGGCCTGGGCCCAGGCTGTCAGCGCGGCGCTGGGGTGGGTCCTGGCCAACATCAGCTGCACCCAGGCAGTGCGGGGGGGAAGAGCCCTGGGATGGGACGGCAGGCGCCAGCGGGTCCTGGGGAGGCCTCTCTGCTCCTCCAGGGGCCCGTCCCTGCCAGGGACCTGCCTCCGCTCTGCCTTTGGGGCACCCCTGACCCCTTCCCTGCACGGGATCAGGGGCCCGGCGAGACCCCAGGGCAGCTTGCCCCACGCCCAGCTCTGGGCCCACAGCCCGCGGCCAGGCAACACGGCGCCCGGCCTGCTGCAGGGACAGGGGTCTGGCTGGGGGCCAGGCCTGGCGGGGCAAGGCCTCTTGCCCCACAGCTGCCCGGTCCCAGCCTTGCCCCTCGCACCCCCCCCCTCCCCTGCCCTGACCACTGTACCTCACTGCC
>NW_005843061.1:56509-57207 GCF_000455745.1 Alligator sinensis
AGGGCTTGCAGTCAGACTCCGGCGTCCAGCCCCAGCCCTGCCCCGCTGAGAGCCAGTAGCTCCATGCCCCCGGGGGGATAGGACCCAGACATCCCGTGCCCCGGTTCTCCACCCGCCAATCCCACTCCCTTTCCCAGAGCTGGAGAACCCATGCGTCCGGCCCCAGCCTCCTGCCCTTGCCCCAGGGCCCACTCCTGCCCGGGGAGGGGCTGCGTAGGCAAGGGCCAGGCGTGGTGCGTGGCTGCATCTGTGGGGCGTGCCTTCCGGTGGCCACCACGGGGCCGCGGTCCCCACACCACCTGGGAGCCGGGCTCCGGCACGCGGGGCCACACCGGCTTGCAGGGGAGCCCTCGGGGCCCTGCTGCACCCAGGGCCCCCTCACCTCACCCAAGTCCCCTCGCCAAGCCAGGAGACAACCCAGGCCTCCAGGCTCCCACGGCTCCGTTACCCCCAGAGCCTGCTCCTGCTCCTGCTCCTGCCCCAGGAGGGCTGGACCCAGGCCTGAGCAGGCTCCATGCGCTGGCCCCAGCCTTGGCCGGCTGCCCGGTGCAGGGCTGTGTGCAGGGGGGGGCCCATTGTGCTGGCAGTGGGTGTGTCAGGCGGAGGTCAAAGGCCCCCACGCAGCCCTATATGTGGGGAGGAAGCGACACCTCCGCCTGCACTTGCAGCTCGCCCCAGCCATGGGGCACCTGCAGGGT
>NW_005843061.1:57700-57900 GCF_000455745.1 Alligator sinensis
GCGGCTCCTGGTCTCTGTCATGTTCCCCAAGCAGCTGGTGTGCGCGGCGGGGCAGGGCCCCTACCCCAAGGATGAGCTGCGGGCGCTGGCCCGGGATTTCCTGCACCAGTACTACAGCTCCATCAAGCGGGGCTGTGGTCCACCCCAGGGTGGGCTGCATTCGGGGGCACTGGGGACAGGCCACATCACTGCACAGGAGA
>NW_005843061.1:59084-60342 GCF_000455745.1 Alligator sinensis
GACGTCCGCCCGTGCCGGCTCCCCGTGCTCAGGGCAGGCTGCCGGAGCCGCCCGTCGGTGGGCACCGCGCTGACCCGACCCCCCCACAGGTCAGCCATCACCGTCTTCTCACCGCGTGTGCCGGGCCGCGGGGACTTCCGCATCTGGAACAGCCAGCTGATCCGCTACGCGGGCTACCGCCAGCCTGACGGCTCCGTGCGCGGCGACCCCGCCAACGTGGACATCACCGAGGTGCGGCCTCGCGGCACAGGGCCCCTAACGCCCCCCTGGTTGCACCTTCAGCTCCGGCCGGGGGCTGGACCCACTGGCAGAGGCCTTGGGAGCAGGGCCGGCCTCCAGCCCTGCTGACCGCCCCCTCCCTGCAGCTCTGCATCCAGCACGGCTGGGCGCCCGGGGAGCAGGGCCGCTTCGACCTGCTGCCCCTGCTGCTGCAAGCGCCCGACGAGGCCCCCGAACTCTTCCCCCTCCCGCCCGAGCTGGTCCTGGAGGTGCCCATCCAGCACCCCACGTGAGTCTGGGCCCCCCGGCACCGTGGAGCACGGTCCACACAGGGTCTAGGGGGAGGGCTGGGGGCAGGACCCCTGGGTCCCTGCGGGCTCTGGGAGTGGGGGGATGCTGGGAGCCAGACCCTCCAGCCGCTGTGTGACATGGCGTGACGTGCACGGCGCAGGCTGGAGTGGTTCACGGAGCTGGGGCTGCGCTGGTACGCGCTCCCGGCCGTGGCCAACATGCTGCTGGAGATCGGGGGGCTGCAGTTCCCGGCTGCCCCCTTCAATGGCTGGTACGTGAGCACCGAGATCGGCATGCGCAACCTCTGCGACAGCCACCGCTACGACGTGCTGCCGGTGAGACACCCCCCGCTCCCGCCGGCCCTGGACCCTGCTGCCCGGGGCTGGGGCTGACGGGTCGTGCTGTGGCAGGACGTGGCACTGCGCATGGGGCTGGACACGCGCAAGACGTCGTCGCTGTGGAAGGACAAGGCGGCCGTGGAGGTGAACGTGGCCGTGCTGCACAGCTTCCAGGTGTGGGGCCGGGCACGTGGGATCCAATGTCCATGCCAGGGGAGATGCTGGTGCCAGGGGTCTGTGCTGGGGGGTGCACAGGGGCTCCCAGCCTTGACCGCACCAGGCCGCGGGAGACCTGCCCTGACCCCCGACCCCGGGCAGCAGGTGGCCAAGGTGACGATCGTGGACCACCACGCGGCCACTGAGTCCTTCGTGAAGCACCTGGAGACAGGGGTGCAGGCACGGGGCGGCTG
>NW_005843061.1:60810-61853 GCF_000455745.1 Alligator sinensis
GGGTCAAGGCCACCATCCTCTACGCCACCGAGACCGGCCGGTCCCGCACCTACGCCTGCAGCCTGGGCGAGCTCTTCCGCCGCGCCTTCGACCCCAAGGTGGGCACTGCGGGGGCACCCAGCAGCACTGGCCCCATGGTGGGTGCCCTGTGGGCACCAGGTCCCGGCTTGGCCCCCCCCACCCCACGGGGTCCTGGTCTGGATGCCCCTTCCCAGGCATGATCCCCGCCTGCCCTGAGCCCTGGGCAGGGGGCCGGGCTGGGTGCACTTGACCCCAGCCTGGACCACGGCCCAGGTGCTGTGCATGGACGAGTACGACATAGTGTCACTGGAGCACGAGACGCTGGTGCTGGTGGTGACCAGCACCTTCAGCAACGGCGACCCACCCGAGAGTGGCGAGGTGAGACAGGGACCCTGGCTCAGCCCTGGGGGGACGCAGCCGCAGCAGGGGCTGGGGGGGCTGTGGGGTCACTGCCGAGCCCTGACCCCATTCCCCCCGCAGAGCTTCTCCAAGGCCCTGATGGAGATGACCTGCCCCTACGTGGGCATCCTGCAGCCCGAGCAGCAGAAGTGAGTGGGGGGCTGGGCCCAGGCCGCCCTGTCCCCCACCCCCATGAACCCCTGCAGCCCCCGGGGACGTGCTCAGGCACATGGACAGACTTCCCCCTCCGACCCCCCAGGAGCTACAAGCTGCGCTTCAACAGCGTCTCGCAGACAGACCCGCTGGTCAGCGCCTGGAAGCAGCGGCGCAAGAAGTCCAGCAACACGGACAGTGCCGGCGCCCTGGGCACGCTGCGGTGGGTGCCCCGCTCCCCCCCGGGCTCCTGGGTCCTCGCCTGGCTCTGGGCCGGAGCAACACGGGCACTTGGGCCTCAGTTTCCCCATCTGCCTGCAAGCAGCCATGGGGCCCAGGGCTGGGCGGGGAGTGGGGCAGGGGCCAGGGCCTTTGCTGGGGGAGGGCAGCAGAAGCCTCCCCGCAGGTGGGTGCTGGGGGGCCCCGATCCAGTGCCTCTAGCCCCCATGGTAGCCTCACTGCTGGGAGGA
>NW_005843061.1:62155-64681 GCF_000455745.1 Alligator sinensis
GTGGGCCACGATGCCGAGACAGCTGCTCGGGAGGTCTTCGCCACGCCGCGGGGCTGGAAGCGCCAGAGGCATCGGTTTGTGGTGCACACGGACGCTGCCGACACACTGCCAGGTACCACCAATCCCCCTCCCCCCGCCGGCCCCTGTGCCACGGTGCCCTGCTGACTGCTCCCCCCAATACAGGGCTGGCCCACGTGCACAAGCGCCGCGTGTTCCCGTGCCACGCACTGGCCGTGCAGGAGCTGCAGAGCCCTGAGTCCAGGTGAGTGCATTGACCCCCCCACCCCACACTGATGAACCCCAATCCCACTCCAACCCCGCTACCTTGCACTGACCCCTGACCCTGCTCTGACCTCAAGCCCTGTACTGACCCCCACATCCTGCACTGACTCCCTCCGGCCCGCAGCCGCTCGACCGTGCTAGTGTGCCTGGATGCAGCGGGGCAACCCGAGCTGCAGCACGAGCCCGGCGACCACGTGGGCATCTTCCCAGCCAACCGTGCCGACCTGGTGCAGGAGCTGCTGGACCGCGTCGAGGACCCGCCGCCTGCTGACGATGCCGTGGTGGTCGAGGCGCTGGAGACGCAGCCTGGTACGCCGGGTCAGCCTGGCTTGGGGTCCTGCACAGGGCCGCGGGGGGTGACCTGGGGGAGGAGGAGCCCCAGCACCAGTGCTCCCATGGGAGTGCCCTGTGGGGTCCATGTGCCAAGGCCTGGCACCCACTGACGGCTGCGTCCTCAGGCGGGCGCGCGGGCCCGGTGATGCGCTGGGTGCAGCAGAGCCGGCTGCCGCCCTGCACGCTGAGCCAGGCACTCACCTTCTACCTGGACATCACGGCGCCGCCCAGCCCGCAGCTGCTGCAGCTCCTCGCCAGCCTGGCTGAGGACAGCACCGAGCGTGACCAGCTCCAGCAGCTCAGCCAGGTGTGCGCCAGGGCTGGGTGCATGGGCGGGCGGGTCTGGGGTCCCGAGGCCAATCCAGCCCATGTGCGGGGAAGAGAGGCTGGGCCCAGGGCCCACCCTGGAGGTGCGTGGGGGTCCCAGTGCCTCCCGTTAGCAAGGGGTGGAGGAGGGTCCCGATGCCCACCCCAGAAGGGTGCGGCTGGTGCTGGAGCGATGCGGCCTGCATGCAGGATGCGCGACGCTACGAGGAGTGGAAGTGGTGGCACTGCCCGACGCTGCCGCAGGTGCTGGCCGAGTTCCCGTCCGTGGCGCTGCCGGCCACGCTCCTGCTCTCGCAGCTGCCCCTGCTGCAGCCGCGCTACTACTCGGTCAGCTCCGCGCTCGCTGCCGCACCTGGCCAGCTGCACCTCACCGTGGCCGTCGTCACCTACTGCACCGAGGGTGAGCGAACCGGTGGGGGCTGCGGGGGCCAGGGCGCAGCAGGGGTGCCCTGGGAGCTCCGGGGGTCCTGGGGCAGGCGGAGACCAGGGGCCTGGCAGGGGTCCACGTGCTGCCCCCTCTCCCTGCAGATGGGAGCGGGCCGCTGCACTACGGCGTCTGTTCCACGTGGCTCGCGCAGCTGCAGCCGGGGGACCTGGTGCCAGCCTTCATCCGCAGGTGAAGGCGGGGGCATGTACCCCCTCTGCTCCCAGCATGCACCGCTCAGCCCCATCCCCTCTCCAGCTCCCAGCATGCACCATTCAGCCCCTTCCCCTGGTGCTACAGCCCCCAGCACACACTGCTTAGCCCCTTCCCCTGGGGATTATGCCCCCAGCATGCACCACTCAGCTTCCTCACCTCTATAGCTCCCAGCATGCACTGTTCACCCCTCTTACCTTGGTAGCTGCAGCTCCCAGCATGCACCACTCAGTCCCTGTCCTGGGGTCTCATGCAGTTTGTGGCTATGTCTCCCAGAGACCCCAACGTCCTGCTCCCCCCCACTGCACCCACCACAGCCCCTGCAGGAGTGGGGCCCTGCCATACATACCCGCCGGAGGCCCCGGGTTGGGGGGTCCTGCTCCCCCCCCAGTACCCTCCACTCCATCCAGCCTCTCAGGCCTGGGGCAAAGCAGGGCCCCTCTCCCACCCGAGGCCCCCTGCCTGGGGCCGTGACCCCGTCCCTCTGCCTCCGCGCAGGGCCCCATCCTTCCACCTGCCGCCGGAGCCCAGCGCCCCGTGCATCCTGGTGGGACCCGGCACCGGCATTGCCCCGTTCCGCAGCTTCTGGCAGCAGCGGTTGCATGACCTGGAAACACAAAGTGAGCAGGGCAGAGTTCGGGCAGGGCCAAGGCCAAGGGCGGGGGGCAGTTCTGGGCCCTGCTCACCTGCCCTGGGACCCACAGGGCTGCCGCTGGGTGAGATGACACTGGTGTTCGGCTGCCGCCACTCACGCCTGGACCACATCTACAAGGAGGAGGTGCTGGAAGCGCTGCAGCGGGGCGCGCTCACCCGTGTCCTCACTGCCTTCTCCCGGGACCCCGACATGCCCAAGGTACTGGGGCTGGGCTGCCTGCACTGGAGCGTGTGCATGGGGCGGAGGGCTGTGCCACGGGTCCGTGACCTCCCTCCTGTCCCCCCCCCCCCCA
>NW_005843061.1:64691-66106 GCF_000455745.1 Alligator sinensis
CTGCGCACACAGCTGGCAGGCGAGGTGCACCGGGTGCTGTGCCAGAGCGGCGGGCACGTGTACGTGTGTGGGGACGTCACCATGGCGACCGGCGTGCTGCAGACCGTGCAGCAGATCCTGGCCCAGGAGGCCGGCATGACGCTGATCGAGGCCGGAGACATGATCAGCGAGCTGCGGACGCGGGCGGCTGCGCTCCAGGGGCAGAGGAGGGGGGCAGGGGCTGCAGGTCGGGAGTGAGGGGCACCAGCCAGACTGGGGGGGCAGGGCCCTGGCAGTGGCGGGGGTCCCTGACAGCACATCCCCACAGGACCAGAACCGCTACCACGAGGACATCTTTGGGCTGACGTTCCGCACGCAGGAGGTGGCCTCGCGCATCCGCAGCCAGTCCTTCTCCGCACGGGAGCACGAGTCCCTGGGCTTCAATGTCTGAGCCGCCACGGACCAGAGCCAGCCCCCTGCCCCAATAAAGCCTCTAGTTTCCATAACTGTCACAAAAGCCACCCTCCTGGGGACACGCCAGGCGCCGCTGGGGTACCAAGTCTGCAAACGTTTATTGCCTGGGGCTGGGCACGCAGGGACCCACGGAAGGAGTGCTGGGTGCGTTTCCCACAATGCACCTCTTCTGCCCCACGCATTGCCCGCTTAGGGACCTGGGGGGAACAGGGTGGGGAAGTCAGAGCGAGGGTGACCTTGGCCCCAGCTCCCAGCATGCACTGGTCCAACATGCATCCACTCCGCAGGTCTCCCCCCAACTCCCTCCCCACCATGGTGTAGGGGCTGGCTTGGGGCCCTGCCATGCCCAGGCCCCGTGGTCAGCCTGGCCATCGCCCACAGCCAGTCCTGTCCAGCCCACGGCTGCCTCCCCCAACCAGGGACCCTGACCCTGGCTTGCAGCAATACCCAGGGGACCACCTACCCCCGTCCCAGCCCTGCCTCCCATGTCAGGTCCGGACCCGGCCTGACACCGGCACTTCACGTGCGACCCTCTAGTCCAGCCCTGAGCACCCCTGGCCTGGCTGGACCCCCCAGCTGCAGACCCCTGTGCTGGCCTGGGCGGCAAGACTGCGCGCTCACCTGGGCGAGCCAGAAGCAGCTGAGGGAGGGCTGGGAGCCAGGGGCTGGGGCAGTGAGCACAGAGCCTGCAGGGATAACCCACCCCATCCCACCCAGCGGTGCTGCTTGTGCCCCAAACTGGACCCCCAACTCCCAGCTGCTGCCCAGATCAGCCCTGGCCTTGGCCACAGCTGGGGAGCAGGGAGGCGGAAGTGGGGCCACCCACACTCCAAGTGACGAGGACCCCGACGGGGTGACAGCGGAGAGGATGTGTTCCCCAAACAGCATGTCCCCATGGGGCCCGGGCTGCCCAAGCCGGTGGGGTGCGGGCAGCAGCTGTGCAGACACCGATGCTGCGCTCC
>NW_005843061.1:67130-72165 GCF_000455745.1 Alligator sinensis
GGGACGCGGAGCCCCCCGGGCTCTCCCCGCAGGGGCTGCTCACCTTCGGCTACATCGTGCTGCTGTCGCGGGTCGGGGAGCAGGTGGCCAGCAGCATGCGGACGGCGCTCTTCTCCTCGCTGCTGCGGTGAGCCCTGCCCCGGGGGGCGGTGGGGGGAGTGGGGTGCAGACTGCCGCGGCGGGGAGGGTGCGTCCCGCGCGCCCCGTTTCCCAGCCCGCGTCTCCCCGCAGGCAGGACGTGGCCTTCTTTGACGCCACTCGCACGGGGCAGCTGGTGACGCGGCTCACGGCCGACGTGCAGGAGTTCAAGTCCTCCTTCAAGCTCGTCGTCTCCCAGGTGAGGCTGCGGGGACTGGCCCGGGCCCTCCCCAGCTCTCGGCTGCCAGCGGGGGCTGGGCCGTGCCGGGTCCCTGACACCGGCGTGTGCCGCAGGGCCTGCGCAGCGCCACCCAGATCGTGGGCTGCTTCGCCTCCCTCTACCTGCTCTCGCCCAAGCTGACGGGGCTCCTGCTGGTGGTGATGCCCAGCCTGGTGGGCGCCGGTGCCCTCATCGGCTCCTTCCTGCGTGGCCTGTCCCGCCAGGCCCAGGAGCAGGTAACGCCGCAGCCCCTCCGCCTCTGCCTTGCCTGGCCCGCTTCGGCCACCCAGGGGGTTCTGCCCAGCTCCCAACCTGCCTGCTCCAGCCCTCCCACGTCTCCCTGCACCCAGAGCCCTGCCACGTTTCCCCTCTCCTGCAGTCCGTGCTGGTGGGACACGTGGGAGCGGGTGCTGAGGCTGCAGATACCTTCCTGGTGGGGACAGTGGCCCTGCGGGGCTGCCCTCTCTCCCCGGGGACCTTCCAGCGGCCACGTGACCTTCTCCCCACAGGTGGCCAAGGCCACGGGGGTGGCGGACGAGGTGCTGGGGAACGTCCGGACTGTGCGGGCTTTTGCCATGGAGGACAGGCAGCTGGAGTGAGTCCTGTCCCTTGCGGGGTGTGCCCAACCTGCCTGGGCTTCTCGACCAGGCCACGTATCCCTGCCGCAGCCCGGCCCCCAGCTAGCAAGGGCCGGTCCCTTCCCGCCGGGAGGGCATCAATCAGCGCATCACTCTCCCGCAGGGCGTACTGCACCGAGGTTCAGCGGTCGGGCCAGCTGAACGAGCGGCTGGGCGTGGGCATCGCCGTCTTCCAGGGCCTGTCCAACGTGGTGCTGAACTGTGAGTGGCTGGGCTCCTTGCCCCCTTGCTTGGGATGGGGCAGGGTGACACGAATCCAGCGGGCCGTGGGGGACGCTTCCTGCCTGTACCCCACTCCTGCCCTGTGCCCGCAGGTATCGTGCTGGGCACCATCTTCACGGGCGGTGCCCTGCTGGCAGGGGAGGAGCTCTCGGCCGGGGACCTCATGTCCTTCCTCGTGGCGTCGCAGACGGTGCAGAGGTCAGAGCGGCGCTGGAGCGGGCGCGCACCCCACATCCAGCCCCGAGAGCAGGTCTAGGCCCTGGGGGGCTAGGCTGTGCTGCCCGCGCCCAGCCCTGAGCAGAGCCTGTTGCCTTGTGTCTCGGCAGGTCCATGGCCAACATCTCCGTCCTCTTTGGGCAGGTACGCTGGGGGGCCCTGGAGCCGGGCACGGGGCGAAGCCGGCCCTGCCGGTACGAGCACTGCCAGCGCGGGCTTGCCGGGGACATGCAGGCCATGGCCTGGGGCTGCCTGATGGACCCCCGGACCCTGTGCCCGCAGGTGGTGCGCGGCCTCAGCGCCGGCGCACGCGTCTTCGAGTTCATGACCCTGGAGCCGGCCGTGCCTCTGTGCGGGGGGGCCCGGATCCCCAGCCACGCGCTGCGGGGCTGCATCTGCTTCCAGGGCGTCTCCTTCAGGTGAGGCCCACGGGGCAGGGAGGGCCTGGGGTGCAGGAGTGTGCACCCCAGGCCCTGACCCCCCTGCTCTTGTCCTCACCACACAGCTACCCGACACGTCCCGGCTACCAGGTGCTGCGGGACCTCAGCCTCACGCTTCCGCCCGGCAAGACGGTGGCCATCGTGGGACCCTCGGGCGGAGGTGCGGCCAGGGCTGTGCTCGAGGGCCCCGGGGTGGGGGTCTGATGGTGACCCGACGGCGTGGCTGATGCCTTCCCCCTGCAGGGAAGTCGACGGTGGCAGCGCTCCTGGAGCGCTTCTACGAGCCCACGCAGGGGACGGTGACGCTGGACGGCTGTGAGCTCGGCAGCCTGGACCCCTTGTGGCTGCGGGGGCAGGTCATCGGCTTCATCAGCCAGGTGAGGGGTGGCAGGGCTGGGGGCAGCGCCGGGCTGCGCTCCCTTGTGGGGGCGTTGGGACCAGTGTGGGGCAATGCTCCCTGCTGCTGGGGCTGGCCCTGAGGCGCCGGCTCCCGGCCATGCAGGAACCCGTGCTCTTTGGAACGACTGTGATGGAGAACATCCGCTTTGGCAAGCCCGGCGCCTCCGACGCTGAGGTCTACGCCGCGGCCCGGCGTGCCAACGCCGACGGCTTCATCCGCAGCTTCCCCGAGGGCTATGACACCATCGTGGGTGAGTGGGGGTGATGCCCCAGCGCCCTCCCCGGCCCCTCCATGCTCCCCTGGGGCTGAGCGGGGCGGGCAGAGCCCATGGGGGGAATGCAGGGCTCCAGACCAGTGTAGGGGCGGGGAGACCTGGTCACGGTGGGGTCCCAGGTATGACCCTTACTTCCCTCCCCTGCAGGCGAGCGGGGCGTGACACTGTCGGGGGGCCAGAAGCAGCGCATAGCCATTGCCCGGGCGCTCGTCAAGGATCCCGTTGTGCTGATCCTGGACGAGGCCACGAGCGCGCTGGACGCTGAGTCAGAGCGGGTAGTGCAGGAGGCGCTGGACCGGGCCGCCGCTGGCCGCACCGTACTAGTCATCGCCCACCGCCTCAGCACCGTGCAGGGCGCCGACCTCATTGTGGTGCTAGACGGCGGGCGCGTCGCCGAGGTGAGCAGGGGGACGAGCTGGGGGCTCGGGGCAGGGGCAGGGGTGCAGGGACCTGACCTGTGCTCGTGCCCCCCAGACAGGAACGCATGCAGAGCTGCTGCGCCGGGGCGGCCTCTACGCCGAGCTGATCCGCAGGCAGGCGCAGGAGCAGCCTGAGCTACACTGACCATTGCCTGGGCGGGAGCGGAGTCGGTGCAGGGAGGACCCAGGCCCGGCTGGCATGATGCCCTCTACCTCTGCCCTGGGGGCCTGGTGCTGGCCTGGATCCTGTGTGGGGGGCGCAGCAGGGCTGCCTGCCCCACCCTGCTTGGTTTGTTTAGAGGTTTCTTCAATAAAGCCTGGCCGGGAGCAGGCAGCACTGGCACCGTGGTGGGTTCCTGGGTCGGGGGGAGGCAAGTGCTGGTGCTGGGCTGCAGGCCTGGCTCTGCCTCCCGGGGCTGGAACGGGCTGCCCAGCACAAGCACGTCTGCGCCCTGGTCCCGGGAGCCCCAGCCACCTCACCTGGCTCCCGCGCCCCCTTGCTCCTGGTGCCAGGTGGAGCTGGGAACCAGAACAGGCCCAGCCCTCGCCACTGTCTGCACCCTGTGTCCTTCCCGCTGCTGCCAGCCGGCCCCCCCTCCCTCCGGCTCCGGCTCCGGCTCCGGCCCGGGGCAGCGCCAGGGCTGCAGGGCGGAGCCGGGCTGTAGCTCGGTAGCAGTGGGCCTGAGGGGCTGCCGCGCAGCGGGGGGGCAGCAGACGCATAATTAAATGCTGCGCTCTAGGGCCAGCCCGTGTGCCCCCGGCAAGGGGAAGGACAGGAGGGGAGAGCAGCAGGGCTGCTGGCTGTGGGACACCCCTCGCTGTCGGCGCCATCTTGCCCCAGGGCTGATGGGGGCCAGCCCCAACCCCGGGCAAGCCGCTGCGGCTCCTGGGGGGGTCAAGCCCCGGGGGGAGGGGCAGGTGCCTCCACCGCGTCAGAGCGGGGCCAGGGCCCAGGGCAGGGATGCGGGTCCCCAGGGTGCCCTGGAGAAGGGGCGGGGGCGGCTCCAGGGGGGCAGGCCTGGGCCTGGCTCTCTCCCCGGCCCCGATCCCGATCCCGATCCCGATCGGGCCGTGCCCAGCCTTCCCCCGGGGGTGTTGTCCTGGCGGGCCGGGATCCTCTCCTGCAGGGAGAGGGGGGCTGGGGGCCGCATCCTGCTGCGAGGTGCGGATCGCTGGATGTCGCTCACCCGGCAGGGATTGCCTTTTTATTTTTGTTTGGAAAACATAGATATGCACATGTGAATGGCAATGCCCCAGCCCCCCCCCCCCCCGCCTCTGTCCCCACAGCAATGCCCCAGGCGACCCCCTCCCTATAGCATCCAGATCCCCGCCCACATCCCTATGGTAACCAGGTCCCATCCCCATGGCAACGCCCCAGGTTCCCGCCCTCCCGTAGACAACCAGATTCCCCCTTGACCCGGGCATCCCGTCGCCATAGCGACGAGATTTCCCGCCAGTGCCTACCCTGTCCCCATGGCAACGTCCCAGGTTCCCTCCTTCCTGTGGGTGCCCTGTCCCCATGGCAACCAGATCCCTCACCCAGGCATCCCGTCCCCATGGCAACGAGGTTTCCCACCATGTGGTTGCCCTGTCCCCACGGCAACGGCCCAGGCTCCTCCTCCCTACCCGGGTGCCCTGTCCCCATGGCAACACTCGCCAGTGAGACTCGTTCCCATGGCTACGGTCCAGATTCCCGTCACTCGGGCGACGCCGCCGGGCATGCCGGGATCGCTCTGTCACTACCACTGCCCCGGAAGTAAGAGAGATTTTTTTTGTCTCTCTCCCGCAACTTTTCCTGACTTCCGGTTCCTGTTCCGGTCCCGCTGCGGCCGGACTTCAGCTCCCGGCAGCCTCCGCGGCAGCACTACTCCAGGGGCGGGGCAGCGCTCTCACGCTCCTCCGGCCGCATGCGCAGTGCGCAACCGGAAACGGGGGTAGCGCGCATGCGCGCAAGGTGGAACAGGCGGAAATCCCGTGTGCGCATGCCCATACTTCCGGGTGGCCTTTGACCCGCGCCCGCTATTACTAGGTTTTGCTGGCCTGGGGCAGCTGTGCCCCCCCCACGCCT
>NW_005843061.1:73089-77400 GCF_000455745.1 Alligator sinensis
GCGAGCGCGGCGGTCGCGGGAGGTGAAAGCCGAGAGGCAGAAGAAGCAGAGGGTGAGCGGAGGCTGGGGGGAGGGGCGCTGGGCAGGGTGGCCCCCGTGCTGCCCCCCACCTGCTTGCTGGGCCCCGGCGGGTTCGGTGATGCCGTGCTGGAGCCCGTGGCGGGGCTGTGCTCACGGGCCCCCGAGCGCCGCAGTAACACTTCCCTGCCCAGGAGCACGAGCTGGTGCTGCAGAGAATCGCCGACGACCGGAGAAATGTGCAGGCCAAGGCCCAGCTGGCTCCGAAGCCGGAGGCCTCCACCACCCTGGGCCACAGAGCCAAGGGCAGCGCTGCAGGGGCGGCCAACGGGCAGTGCCTGCTCATGGTGAGTCTGCACGGCCGGGCCCTCGAGGCTGGGGCGTGCACATTCTTCCTTTTCCCCGCCCAGTGCTGATCCCTCGCCCGAGGGGCCGCTTTGCACTGTTGGGGGAAACGCCTTGTGCATGTGCAATGGCGTTTCCCACCCCAGAAGCAGCTGCATCTCAGCACAGGTGCAGTACAGGTCCTCTGTGACAGGCGAGAGTCCCACAGGCCTTGCCTTTCGGCCTGGGGGTGCTGGTGGGAGGGGGGCCGTGGGTGTTTATCCGTGTTCCCCCTCTGTGTGCCTGCGCGTAACCGCTGTGCTTTCCGTCCTCAGATCCGCCTGCCGTCAGGCCAGGCCCTACGTGAGCGCTTCGCGGCCGATTGCCCCCTGCGGCGGGTCCAGCGGCGCCTGCAGGCCCTGCACCCCGAGCTGCCGCCCTTCACCCTGCTCCAGACCTTTCCCCGGCGCCGCTTCGGCCCGGCTGACCTGCCCTGCAGCCTGCAGTCCCTGGGCCTTGCCCCCAGTGCCACCCTCTGCGTCCAGGCCACCGAGACCAGCAGCCCCGAGCCGTCCCCGCCTGGTCCCCGTGCCCCGCAGAAGGGAGCCCTGCCTGAGGAAGGCCCCAGGCTGCAGCACCAGGCACCCCCAGTGCCAGAGCATGCCTGGGGCCAGGGCGAAGTGCTGGGGCTGGGGCTGGCGCTGGAACAGGCCGGGGCAGCCGGCGTGTTCCCAGCAGGCGAAGAGCTGGGGCCGGTGCTGAGCGCACCCGCCCATCGCGTGGTACCGGGGAGCCCGGGCGTGCGCGGGCTCTGGGAGTCAGCTTTCCCGCCCCACCACCGCTGGGGTGAGCGGGAGCCGTGCAGTGCAGGGCAAGCAGTGCCACGTACCCACTTCCCTGGTCAGGGGCTCTTGGGGGTAGTTCCTTGGAGTTGCCCCTGTGCTACGGCACCTGCTCTAACAGTCCTTTCGCTTCCCCCAATTCCTGCACACAGGTCCAGGTCAGCGGTTGACAGCAGAGAGCCAGGAGCAGGAACCTCTTGCCCTTGCAAGGCATGGCCTGCTGGAGGAGGAGCCCCCACCACCAGGTCAGCAGCGCTGTGTGGGGCAGCGGCCAGAGCTGGTCTGGGGAAGGGGCGTCGCACATGGGAGCAGGTCCAGCTGTCACCGGGGGGGGGAGAGTGGCAGGGTCCCACCTCCCCTCGTACAGAGCCCCTGTCCCAGCACTGCCTGAGCGGGTTGGGGGGGGGTGAGCCAGGGAGCTTTGATTTTCAGAGAGGCAGAGGGTAGCGGGAGCTGTGGGACAGCTTCCCCCCTCCTGTCCCTGGCTGATGCCATCTGTGCTCTGGTTGCAGACGTGGGGCCGGCTCCTTCGCTGCCATCTCCGAGCCGGCACTGGAGCCCGGGCCTGGGGGAGCCCCGGCACCGCTGGCCAGCTGAGGGCAACAGGCTCAGGTATGTGGCCCTATCAGGGGACTGGGATGCTCCTGCTGGCCCCAGCCCCATGGCCTAACCCAGCTTCTTTCCGCAGACCTGCAGACACTGGGCCTGACATGTCCCCCCCAGAGCTATCAGATGCTGCCGCCCAGGCTGCAGAGCAGCGCTGGCACCAGGCCGCACAGGGGCCCCCCACTGAGCCCCCCCCAGCCCCTGGGTCCGGACGGCCCTCACCCCACGCCCATGTGCCTTCGCTCTGCCAGCTGGCGCTGGGGGCAGCCTCCAGCCTCCTGACAGGTAGGGCCCCGCGAGCCCCCACGCCACTGTGTCCCACGTCTCCATCCCCTGGTGCTCACGGGGTGTCCTGCTCCTACAGCGCCCAGCAAGCAGTACTGTAGCAGTCTGGCGGCCCTGACGCCCACACTGGCCGAGCGCCTCCTGGCACAGCTGGCCCGTGATGGGCAGCTGCACCCCCGTGCCCTGGCACTCTTCTTCGGCTGCCCCTTGCAGCGCCTCGTCCTTGACTGCTACCCTTATGCTACCAACGCGCTGCTGCGCCCACTGCCTGCCTTCCCCGGCCTCATCCACCTCAGCCTGGCCTCCTGCTCCCTGCTCACCGGTATGTGGCGGAGGGGGCCTGTGGGGCGCCTCAGGCTCAGCTTTTTAATAGGGTGGAGGCATTAATCACTGGCAAACAGGGCACCTGGGACCCCACTGCCTCTTCCCGGGGAGACCCCTCAGGGCAAGTGGGCCCAGCCCCCCCCCCGCGCTGATGGTTCCCCTCTGCCCTTGCAGACCAGGGGCTGTCAGTGCTAAGGCACCTGCGCCGGCTACAGCACGTCAACCTGGCGGCCTGCTCCAAGCTCACGGACTGCTGCCTGCTCTATGTGCAAGGTACGGCCCCCACATCCCTCCCTAAACGGTGTCGGTCCTTCTTTTGAGGTACCAGCTCCCCCAAACCCTGTGGAGGGCCTGCTTCCAACCCCACTGACTGCTTCCTGCTTTCCATCCAAGGTCCTGTCCCCAGACCCATTTATGCGCTCCCATTGCCCCTGCTGACTGCCTCCTGCCCTTTGTGCCATGCTCCACAATTATCCCCTTGTAGCCTTGAGCCTCTGCACGTGTGCCTTACCACTGAGCCTCCTGACCAGGCTCCCCCATCTCTCCGCCTCAGCCCTTTCTGTTGCAGCACCACGACCCGGGGTGCATTTGTCTTCTCTGATGCCGCTCCTTTCCCTCTCTTGGCCCCTGCTTATGCCTGTTCCCTGCTCCCAGTGACCCCCTGGTGCCCTCCCCTCCCCTCGCAGAGCTCCCACTCTTGTCCCACCTGTGCCTGGACCAGACCAAGGTCACAGACGACGGCCTGGCACGTTACCTGCCGGTGGCTCCCGCCAGCCTCAGCCACCTGAGCCTCAACCGCACGGGGGTGACAGAGAGGACACTCTGCCTGCTGCCCCCCTATGCTCCCAATCTCCGGCTGCTCAGCCTCAAGCAGACAGAGGTAAGGGGCTGGGGGGGGACCTGCGGAGGCCTGCTGGCCCCAGCTTCTCCCTCCAGCCCCATGCTGGAGCCTGGATGGTTCTGGGTGTGAAACCTGGAGCTGGGGAAGCAGAGCCAGGCCCTTCCCCAGGGCCCATGGGGCTGAGTGGCGAGGCTGGCGACGGGGCTGACCTGTAGCTGCTGCCTGGCAGATCTCAGACTTCTCAGCGCTGCAGGGACTGCTCCAGCTGCAGAGCCTGCATCTGGACGACACCCCCGCAAGCGAGGCCTCGCTGGCGGCCCTGGCCAGGCTCCCAGCTCTCACTACCCTCACTCTGGCTGGGCTTCGGGCCATCAACGGTGACCGGGCGCTGGAGCTGATCTCGGGTAGGCACCGGGCAGGCGGCTCCTGCACTCAGCACCACAGGGCAAGGGTGGAGGGCGGCCATGGGGCAGCCTCCAGGCAGGGCCAGCCTGGCCCCCTGTGCCTGGGTTTGGCCTGGAGGGGCTAGGCTAGGGCTCTAGGTGCGGCCCCCGTCTCATAGCCGGGCGCCGCCGCAGGGCTGCCGCTGGCCCACCTGACGCTGCCGGGCCGGCCCACGGTCACCGATGCCGCCCTGGGCCGCCTTGAGGGGCTGTTGGAGCTGGACCTGACCGACTACACCCACATCAGCGATGCCGGGCTGCAGCACCTGGCCCGGCTCCACAGGTGACGGGGGTGGCGGCCCAGCACCCCAGGGGCCCCTGTAGCCCCCCCTGCCCTGGGCCCCTTCGGTTCCTAGTGAGGTGCAGCAGTGGGAGCCGGGACCAGCCGGGGGCAGGGGCTGGGGCTGGGGCTGGACAGGACAGGCTCCTGGGAGGGTCCCCCCAGCCCTGCCGGCCCGTCTGGCTCCCCGTTGCTGGGGCTCCTGGCGGGCACAGTTGAGCCAGGCCCCCGGCCTGTCCCAGGGCCCCACGGCTGACCATCCTGCCCCCGCCTCGGCCCAGGCTGCAGCGGCTGGCGCTGTGCAACACACCGGGGACGGGTGCGGGGCCGCCGGGCGTGGGGGGGGCG
>NW_005843061.1:77494-80980 GCF_000455745.1 Alligator sinensis
CACGGCGGACCATCCTGCCCCCGCCTCGGCCCAGGCTGCAGCGGCTGTCGCTGTGCAACACACCGGTGACGGATGCGGGGCTGCAGCACGTGGGAGGCCTGCAGCACCTCGAGGAGCTCTGCCTGGACCGCACGGCCATCTCCAGCACTGGCGTCGCCGGCTGCGTCGTCCGCTTGCCCCACCTCCAGGTACCGGGAGCCCCTGCAGCCCCTAGCCCAGCTCAGTGGGGGGAGAGCAGCGAGCCTGGCTCCTTCAGGCCCCGGGGGGGCAGGGCAGGGTAGGATTGTCCTGACGGGCTGCCCTGTGCCAGGTGCTGGGGCTGGCGAGCACACCCGTGGGGGACAGTGTGGTGCGCCTGGGGCTGAGCCGCTGCCAACAGCTCCTTAAGGTGAACCTGAGCCGTACGCGCGTCACAGACCGAGGTGAGACCCCTGTGGCACAGCACGGTGGGGGGGGGTCCCTGCTGGAGCCAGGGCAAGATGCAGGGGCCTGGTGCCAGCACCCGATCTGTGGCTTCTCTCTGCTCCAGGGCTCCGGTACCTGCAGCACGTGCCTGTCACTCAGGTGAACCTGGATGGCTCGGGCGTGACGGGCACGGGTGTGGCCGCGCTCCTTGCTGCCTGCCCCCGCATCGCCTCGGTCCGCGCCAGCCACCTCTGTGTCCTGCCCCCCGAGCAGGTGTCCGACGACGAGCTCATCTAGGCCCGGCTGCGGCCCTCACTACCTGGGGGGAGGCAGCGCCAAGCTGGTGTGGCCCCTGGGCCCTGCACGCTGCACTTTGCTGGGGCGGTGCCCTCGGTCCTGTCTGCCCGCGCACCCTGGTCTGAATAAAGCCACATCCTCAGGTTCTCCCTGCGAATGGAGTCTCTCTGAGCCAGGTGTCTTGGAGCCAGGGCCTGGGGGAGCAGAGCCCTGCTTTGCTGGCTGAGCTGCTGGGGGTTTAGGGGGGTGCTGCTGTCAGGGGCAGCTCTGCCCCAGCTTGTGCAGGGCAGCTTGTCCCCCCCCCACCCCAGCCGGGGCCGCTGCCAGCTGCTCCAGGCGTCTCCGTCTCTGGACCAGCACAGGCAGAAAATGCCGAGAGGTCCCTGCTTGGCCTCCCACACTGTGTCTCCCAGCCCTCGGCTGCCACGGCCACACGCAAACACATGCCGTGGGGGGCCAGGGCTGCAGCACAATGCATTCAGAGCCAGGAGGGAGCAGGCCCGTGCCTGCCAGCCCCAGCAGAGGTCTTCATCCACCTTCAGCCCTAGCTGGCAGAGGTGCTGCCTCAGTTGCCCCTTGTCCTGCTCGGGGGAGTCTTGCATACAGCCCCCTGCCAGCCCAGCCCTGCCGGTGCCCCTCGCTCCCGACCTGCGGTGCCCACATCCCTGAGCAGAGGCTGCACTGGGCCTGGGCTCTGGTGCTGGGGCAGACCCTGCGGTGTGAGCTGGGGACTAGGGGGACATGTCATTGGCTCAGGGTTTAAGCAGTGTTGGCCAGGGGGTGCAGGGAGGGGTCTCGCACCCTGCCCTCCCCTGCTGGCAGCGTGACCAGTTGTGACTCGGGTGTCCGGCGCCGCCCAGGCCCCTCCTGCCGCCCGCCCTCTCGCCTGCCGCGCTCCAGCACTCTGCTCCGGCGCGCGCTCACCGCCGACTGCCTCCTGAAACCCAATCTCCCGCAGTGCCGGGCCATGAAGCCAGCCGAGGCGGGCGCGGGGTCCCCGCGGCCCTTGGACCTGGCAGCGTTTGCCAGCAGCTGCACGCTGCATGGGCTGGGGCAAGTCTTTGTGCCAGGGGCGATGACGCCGCGGCGGGCCGTGTGGGCCGGCGCCTTCGTGGCAGCACTGGGCGCTTTCCTGTACCAGGTCGGGGAGCGCGTGGCCTTCTACGCCCAGTACCCGCACGTTACGGCGCTGGACGAGCAGGAGAGCCGCCAGCTGCCCTTCCCGGCCGTCACGCTCTGCAACTTCAACCGCATCCGCCGCTCCCGCCTGACGCCCGACGACCTGTACTGGCTGGGCCCCGAGCTGCTGGGCGTGCAGCGCGCCGACTTCGCCCGCTACCTGGCGGCGCTAGGTCGGCCTGCCGACTTCGCCGGCTTCTTCCCCAGCAAGAGCTTCGACCTGCGCGCCTTCTACCAGCGCGCCGGCCACGCGCTGCCCGACATGCTGCTGAGCTGCCGCTTCCGCGCCCGCGACTGCGGCCCCGAGAACTTCACCACCGTGAGTCGCGCCGAGCCGCTCAGTGGGGGCTCCCCCGGGCCCACGACCCTGGCGCAGAGCTGGCGTGGCCGCCCAGCCCACGGAGCCAGGGGGCTCAGCTTGAGGCACCGGCTGAGCCCAGCCCCTGGCATCCACCGCTGCCCCAGGACCTTCTCCCACCTCGACCCCTGGCGGTGTGGCTGGGGGGCCTGGGGAGGCCGGCCCAGGCCAGGAGCTTGGTGGGGCAGAGCCCATGGTGTCCCCCAGCCCCATCAGGCTCCTTGCACAGAGGATCTGGGCGCAGGAGGCTCCAGTCTAGGCTGGCGCTTGGCAGGAGCAGCGTCCCCACGGCGGGCTCCGCTTACAGCTCCGTGTCCTGGCCTGGCTGCGGCATCCTGAGTCAGCATTGGGGAGGAGGGGGCTCAGGCGGGGGGCGGCAGGAGAGAGGGGCAGCGGGCTGCGGGTCAGGAGTGAAGGGCACCGGTTAAGCTGGGGGGTCCATGCAGGACCCCAGTCTCGCCCACTGCCCGTGTACGCGGCGCACGGGGCGCTGCAGCTGCTGGGGGAGCAGGGGGGCCGCAGGGCTGGAGCTTAGTCTGGCCCCGTCCCTGCAGCGGGGCTTGCACTTGGAGCCCCACACCGCACAGACTCCACACGCCACCCCTGGGAGCACAAGGCCCCCCACACTGGTGCTGGGTGCGGCGCGAGGGTCACCTTCCCGCCCATATCAGGTTCCCGCCATCGATCGCTGCCTCTCGCCTTTCCCGCTAATTGCGCGGGGGGCAGGAGGGGTGTCCAGGATCCAGCTCCAGTTGGGCGGGGGGCCCTCAGCCCCCTCCCCAGGCACCCAGATGCAGGCCAGCCTGGGGGCAGCTGTGGCCCAGCATGGGGGCTGTGGCGGGAGGGGTGTCTCGAGGCCTGCTGGTGCCCCTCAGGCCCCGACGGGAGCACGGGGTGGACGGCTGCAGCCCAGCCCCCATGACGCCCGCGCCCCCACAGACCTTCACGCGCTTGGGCAAGTGCTACACGTTCAACTCGGGGGCGCCGGGCACGGAGCTGCTGACCACGCTGCAGGGCGGCGCCGGCAACGGGCTGGAGCTCATGCTGGACATCCAGCAGGAAGAGTACCTGCCCGTCTGGGGCGACACCGGTGAGCCCGGGGCACACGGGGTCCGTGCAGCAGCGTGGGGCAAGGGAGGGACAGCATCCCCTTCCCTCCAGCGGGGAGCAACCCCCTGCCACCAGGGAAACTGAGTCACGCCAGTAGTTCCCAAACAGCAGGACCAAGGCAGCCCCTGGCTCCCCCC
>NW_005843061.1:81720-84134 GCF_000455745.1 Alligator sinensis
GGCCCGCCGCCCACGCCCGCTGTCGCCCGCGCAGACCTCCTGATGCAGAAGGACGGCGAGCTCTGCGCCTGCCGCCCACCCTGCGCCGCCGTGCGCTACGGCAAGGAGCTCTCCATGGCCAAGATCCCCAGCAAGGCCGCGGCCCGCTACCTGGCCAGCAAGTTCAACCGGACCGAGCAGTACATCGCGTGAGTGCTGCCCGACCCCTGGCACAGCTCGATGGGCTCAGCTGGGCTCCCCCCTGGCCCCGGCCCCGGCCCCGTGGGGCTGCTCCGGTCCGCAGCACCCACCGGGGCGCTCAGCACCTGTCCGGCCGCCCCCAGGGAGAACGTGCTGGTGCTGGATGCTACCTGGCCAGCAAGTTCAACCGGACCGAGCAGTACATCGCGTGAGTGCTGCCCGACCCCTGGCACAGCTCGATGGGCTCAGCTGGGCTCCCCCCTGGCCCCGGCCCCGGCCCCGTGGGGCTGCTCCGGTCCGCAGCACCCACCGGGGCGCTCAGCACCTGTCCGGCCGCCCCCAGGGAGAACGTGCTGGTGCTGGATATCTTCTTCGAGGCCCTGAACTACGAGACCATTGAGCAGAAGAAAGCCTACGAGGTGGCCGGGCTGCTGGGTGAGCGCGCGGGGTGCCCGGCGGGGGTCTTGGGGCCGGGCCAGGCTGGGCTCAGCCCTCCCCGGCCCCGTGGGGGCTGCCCCTCCCCACCCCGCTCGCAGGCGACATCGGGGGCCAGATGGGGCTGTTCATTGGCGCCAGCCTCCTGACCGTCCTGGAGGTCCTGGACTACCTGTACGAGGTCAGCGCGGCCGGGCCGGGGGGGTGAGGGGCGGACCTGAGCAGCGACAGCGACACCCTGGTAACTGCCCCTGCCCCTGCCCCGGTCCCCACCTGCCCCTGGCTCTGCTCACCCCCTTGTCTCGTCTGTCTCCCCCGCCGCGGCCGCGCCAGGAGTATCCGGAGGGCCCAGGCAGCCCCAGCGCCAGGCTCCCACGCAGGCCCAGGTAGTGCCCCCTGGGGCTCAATCCCCCTCCGTTCCTGCCCTTCTCCCCCTGCCCCCAGCCGGACACACTCCCCCAGCTCCACACCATGGCCACCGCCGCGTGCCCCGCACCCCCAAAGTGCTGCAGCGCCCGGGCTGCAACCCCAGGCTCGGGGGCTCCTGGGGAGCGGACATGGGTGCTCCAGCCTCGGGAAGGTCCTGGTACAGGATGGGGTAGCAGCACCGGGGAGGGACCTGGGGGTCTCGGCGGCTCCCAAACCCGATAGGCGTCTGCAGCGCGATGGAGCCACGCAGAAGGTCAAGGCGGTTTTGGGGGCTGCATTGACAGAAGCATCAGGTGCAAGACGCAGGAGGGCTGGTGCCTCCGCTCGGCGCTGCTCGGGCCTCATCTGGATCCTGGGTGCAGGGCTGGGCTCCTCATTTTTAAAAGGATGTGGAGAAGCGAGCGTGGGTCCAAAAGCAGCAACAACGATGATCAAGGGCTTGGAAGACAAGTCACACGGGGCCAGGCTGGGGGAGCTGGGCTGGGAAAGTGCTTCAGAGGGGACACGAGCAGTCTGCAAACCCCTGCGCGGCTGCCGGGGAGAGGCGGAAAGCCCCTGGTCCGCCTCACGCAGAGAGGACCCGCGGAGCAATGGCTGGGAGCTGCAGCAAAGCTGGCTCGGGCCGGACCTCAGGAAACACTTGTGTCAGCGCAGGGAGGCCGTGGGAGACCCTGGGATCATGGGAAGGGTCACGGAGAGCTCGGGCAGCCGCTGCTGGGGAGGCGGAGGCGCAGCGATGGCTGCAGGGGTGGGAAGGGCAGGAGCTGGAAGCCCACGACCCCCCCACGGACTGGGGGGAGACCAGGACGGGCGCAGCTGCAGCTGCAGCAGGCGCAGGGCTCGCACGGCTTAGTTACGAAAGGGGATTAACGGCGCCAGGGTCAGCTGAGGGAGGCGAGCAGCTGGGCGCTGGTGGTGCGGTTGCCAGCTCTGTGCAGAGCAATGGGGACCGGGCTGGGCCAACGCTGCTCTGGCACCAACCTGCGGGGTCCCGGCTGGAGGGTCTTGCCCCCGCGCTCAGGCTGCCCTGGGGCAGGAAGGGATTCCCCCCTGCTCAGACTGGTGCACGGGGGCCTTTTGCCTTCCTCTGCTGCAGGGCACGGCCTGGGCCTGGGGGCTCTGCCCTGGGTGCCGCCCGGGCTCGGCTGTTAGCCCTTCCCGGCTTGAGGACGGGCTCGGCGCCCCCAAACCCTCACAGGACAGCCCGCGCCCCCCCCAGCGGCCTCCCCAGCCCTGTGGCTGCCACACACCAGGCCACGATCTGTGGGGCAGGGGCTGAGCCCGCGGTGCCTCTGAGACCCCCGTCCCCCCGCAGAGCACCTGCCCCAGCCCCGCGGACGGCCTCGGCTTCGGCCCCGGCCCGCTAACCT
>NW_005843061.1:84259-86390 GCF_000455745.1 Alligator sinensis
TCCGCTGCCACGTGGCGCCGCGGGAGGGAGCTGGTGCCCACCTCCCTCCTGCAGCCACCCTGGGGCTGTGGGGCTGGCACCCAGAGCCCCCCCAGTGCCTGCCCTAGCTGGGCCCCGTGTCCCGCAACCGCATCCCTGCATGTGCCCCTTGCCGCCCCGCGTCCATGGCGCCCGGGTATCAATAAAGACCCATCCAAGCGGCTCCGACTCCTGCGTGCTGCTGCCTGGGGCAGGGGCACGGAGCCAGGGGGGAGAAGCCCGCAGATGGCGGAGCGTGGGGTGATACAGGTCTGGCTCCGGGGCGGGGGCCACAGACCAGCTTGGGGCAAAGGAGCACGGCAAGATGCGGCGCTCACCCGAACACAGGGTTGGGGCGAGCATGCTGCATTTTGCAAGCCAGGCTGAAGGGCAGGCGGTGGCTGCAGAGCTGCCCCAGGAAGGCCACGCTCGGGGGAGAGGCGTGCCCGAGGCGAGGGGCAACTGGCCTGGGGAACGGGCCACCAGGAGCCAGCGACCTGGGCGCTACCCCCACCCTGCCCGCCCCAGCCCCCTGTGCCCACGGACGAGGACGCTGGCTGGCTGGCGGGAGGGCGGCTTTATGGAATAACAAACGTTCACGTTCCACCACAAACAGCAGCACGCAACAAGGGGAGGGGTCCCCGAGGAGCTGGTCCCACGTCCCCACGGGCCAAGGGCACACCTGGCTGGTCCGTAGGGGTGGCCATGGGCACAGCGCTGCGCCGTGGCGCTCCAGGGACGGGCCCCAGGTGCAGGCACCGGAGCACAGTCCCCCTGGCAGGGGCTGGGGAGTGCCAGCGGCTGGGCCACGGGCGGCTCGTCCTGCACTCCCCACGTGTGCGGGGGGTGAGGTGAACGCGCCCCCACGTCCCAGGGGCAGGCAGGGCTGCTGGCGCTGGCTACGGAGGAGGGCGGTGCGGGCTACACCCGCCCCGGCCCCAGTGCTCCCCGGGCTGCAGCCGAGCCAGGAATGCAACTGGTTAGAAACCTAATAAATACGGGCAGGGGAGAGTAGGGGGGCAGGGAAGGGTCAGTCCTGATGGGGGCCAGAGCCCTGCCCCCGGGCGTGTGCCTGCTCCGCACGGCGCAGACGGCACCCCCACCCCCAGCCTGAGCACGCGGTGCTGGAGCAGGGCGCGGGGCCGCGAGCCGGGCTGGCTAGGGGGGGCAGAAGTCTGTGAAGTAGGGGTGCTGCAGCGCCTCCTCGGCCGATATCCGCTGCACCGGGTTGCACTTCAGCAGGTTCTGCGGAGGCAGCAAAGGGGGTGGCGTGAGCAGGGAGCTGGCCCGGCCGCGGGGAACAATGCCCTCACCCCCGGGACACCCACCCCTACCGCAGGAGCTGGGGCAGCCTGGGGTCCAAGGTGGCCTGGCTAAGGGGGGTGGTGAGAGGAGGCAGAGGGGCAGCTGGCTCCCACCCCGTGCACTGCAGCCCCGAGGGCGCCCCGCTTGGCGGGGACCCGGCTATGCCTGCACAGGGCACAAGGCAGCACGGGGTGGGGCGGCAGGGGCTGCAGATTCGGGTCCCAGCTGGAGAGAGGCTTCCCCAGCACGGGAGCAGCGGGAGCCAGAGGCGCACAGCCACCCCTGCGCAGGGGGCAGGAGGAGACGACCCCGGGGCCCCCCCAGGCACGCGAGGCCGTGCCCGCCACGGAGGCCGAGTCCCCGGCGGGGCGGCGCTCTCACCTGCAGCAGGTCCCGGCCGGTGGCGTTCAGCTTGGGCACCACGTTCACCAGCGACGTTGTGGCCGGGTACATGGGGTAAGGCTGCGGGGACGGGCGGCGTGAGTCCGGGGGCTCCCTGCCCCTCGCCCCTGCCCCAGGCAGCTGCCCCTGCCTACCTTGTAGTCAGGGAGCTTGGTCATGGCCGGCCACTGCTCCTCGGTCGGGGTGCCCAGCAGCGTGGGCGGCCGAGTTAAGGGCCACGGGACCAGGAGGGACCTCGGGGCCATGAGGCCCAACACCCAGCAGCCACGGACCCCCTGCACGCCCTGTCCCGCCCCCTCATATCCAAGGATATCGGAAAATCCTCTTCAGCTGGTCATCCACGTCATTGCCGGGGAAGAGGGGCCGCCCCGCGTTGGCCAGCTCTGCGGAGAGGAGCGCGAGGGGT
>NW_005843061.1:87100-87481 GCF_000455745.1 Alligator sinensis
GCGCCCACCTTGACGATCTCGGGGTCCAGGTCCCCGTTGCAGCTGTCGAAGTACTTCTTGAGGTCCTGGGCGGGACAGCGCGGGGTCAGGGGTCGGGTCAGGGGTCACAGCTGGGTGGGGGCCCCGCGGCCCCCGCGCCCCTACCTGGTCGCAGAACTCGAAGACCAGCGTCAGCTTCTTGTCGCTGTGCAGCACGTCGTGCGGGGTCGGGTCAGGGGTCACAGCTGGGTGGGGGCCCCGCGGCCCCCGCGCCCCTACCTGGTCGCAGAACTCGAAGACCAGCGTCAGCTTCTTGTCGCTGTGCAGCACGTCGTGCAGCCTGCGGGCAGGGCCGTGAGCCGGGGCGGGGGCCGGGGCCCGGCCCCCCACCACCCCCACCCC
>NW_005843061.1:88153-88455 GCF_000455745.1 Alligator sinensis
CGCCACCGTGACATCGCTGCCCCTTGGCGCAGCGGGCAGGGATACATGGCGCGTCGGGGCGCTGGTTATTGCCGTGCGGGCGGCGCGTCGGGCATCGCCGGGCGGGCAGCGCATCAGGGCGCAGGGCATCGTGTTGGGTGGCACATTGGGGCACTGGGCTCTGCAGCGTGGGCGGCAGGGCAGCGCGTCGGGGTGCTGGGCAGCAGGGTGCAGGTGGCGCGGTGTGGGCGGCACATCAGGGCACTGGGCTCTGCGGTGCGGGTGGCAGGGCAGGGCGTCGGGGTGCGGTGCAGGTGGCGCGG
>NW_005843061.1:90588-91878 GCF_000455745.1 Alligator sinensis
CCCCGTTGCCCCCCGGGGCACCCCTGCCCCTGCCCGGGCCGGGACGGGTCCTGCCTGCCTTGACCCCTACGCCGACCCTGACCCTCCCTGACCTCCTCTGGTGGCGATGGTGGGGGCCGGTGCCCAGCCTGTGTCCTGCCGTTCGCCTGCGGTCCTGCCTGCCTTGACCCCTACGCCGACCCTGACCCTCCCTGACCTCCTCTGGTGGCGATGGTGGGGGCCGGTGCCCAGCCTGTGTCCTGCCGTTCGCCTGCCCCTTGCTGCCACGGGTGCCCTGCAGGCTGGTGCCAGGCTGAGGTGGCCCGATGTAGGGAGCACGATTTGGGGACATGGTGGTTACAGGACTCTGTTCTGTCCGGGCCTCCCCACGTGGGCTGGCACGACGTGGTGCCTGAGGACTGGCTAACACTACTACCAGGCTACGCTCCCTCAGTCTCTAGTGGTTTCTTTCTGGGGGTAGAGTGAGGCTGCCTGGGCCCTGCAGCCACGCCGGGTCCCTGGTGCTGGTGCTGGGGGGTTGGAGGGGACGATGCCCCATGATGGGCTGAGGGGAGCCGCCTGCGCCTGTTCTCGGTCTGACCCCGTCACCACAGGGCCACCCTGAGCGGCAGGGTAGGGTTCACACCCTGACACACAGGTTAAGGGAGGTGCCCAGGGACCCATGGGGAAGCGGTGGCGGAGCTAGAGCTGGTGCCATGCCCGCAACCCGCTGACAGCTGCACATGGGGAGGTGGCGCAAGCCTGCGGGGCTACCGGCCTTGCCCCATTTCCTGGCTTTGCCGTGCTCCACCCTGCCCTGCGCTGGTGCAGCAGCTCGCGAGGCTGCGGGCAGCTGTGCCCTGCTCCTTCCCTGGGGTTGGAGTCGGGGCCCTGGCCAGCTGGTGCTGAGCATCCTGGCCGGCCTCCCGTGGCCTCCCGTGGCCGGGGCGGGGCCCCAGCCGGCACTCCAGGCTCACGCTGCGGGTGAGCAAGGCACTAGCGAGTCATGCCTGGCAGCAACGCTGGTGAGTTGGGATCGCTCGCGCTGGCGGGGTGGCTTCATGGCAGGGGTGTGGGGAGCCGCGTGGCGGTCCCCCCCTCCCCACCCCGGGGCTGTGCCCCCTGCCCTGGTGGGCTGGGTGTGCCACCCCCTCCTCTCCAGAGGGGCCTGATAATCGCCATGGTGACAGGAGGAAACACTCGCTTCCTGGCCTCGTGACGGGAGCGGGCAGCTGGGGGGGCCAGGGCCCGCAGAGGCAGGGGTGGGCCGGGGGCCCCGGGGGCCATGGCAGCAGGTGGCTGCGGGTGCGG
>NW_005843061.1:95767-96062 GCF_000455745.1 Alligator sinensis
CCCGGGCGGGGTTGGTCCCCGCCCCCCACGCGTGCCCCCGCCATGCCTGGGCGCTGCCAGGCGCAGCGTGGGCTCCCCGGTGCCAGGGACGCAGCGCCTGCTGTCGGGACCGCTGTTACTCCGGGCAGGGGCAGGCAGCAATGGGTCAAGGGCAGAGATGGCCGCGCTGCGTCCTGCCCTTGGAAAGCCCCGAGCCCTGGGAAGGGCGACTCATGCGCTGGCAGCTCCTTCCCTGGGATCCCGCTCCCCTCGTCCCGGGAGCCGCTGAGGCCCCAGAGGCGGGGGGAGCGCCCCC
>NW_005843061.1:96072-96490 GCF_000455745.1 Alligator sinensis
CTGGCCCGGGGAGCCGCTGAGGCCCCAGAGGCGGGGGCAGCGCCGCCGGCCCCCCACACGGTCGTGCTGGAGCTGCGCGTCAGCACTGGGTGGGGGTCCCTGCGTATGGGGAGGGGCTGCAGGGTGGGTGGGCCTGATGCCCCTGCCCCATGTTGCCCCTATTCTGGCCCCCACGGCCTTCCCCCACCCCATCCCGCCTGGGAAGTGCCCAGCGGCCCCCCGGGCATTGGGGCACCAGGGCCCAGCGCCCCCCCGGACGCCTGGGTCTGGCAGCGTGGGGGCAGGGCGGCCGGGCACCCGGGGCTGGGTGAGTAACCGTGTGATGGCCAGTCATCGCCGGCCGGCCCCTACCCCGTCGCCTCCCGCCCCTCACGTGGCCACGGCTCACGGGACCATAAAGCCTGCAAGGACCGCGCGG
>NW_005843061.1:98215-98428 GCF_000455745.1 Alligator sinensis
AGCCAGTGCTGCCAGGGGCGTGTGCAGGTCCCCCCAGCCTGGCACTGGGCTGTACTGGCCCCCCGGCCTGGCACCGGAGCTGTGCGGGGCAGGGCTACTGGGCCCCGGGGCCGTGGCCGCTCTCCCCACAACACGTGCTGGGCGCCCAGGCTGCCTGGGTGGTGTGTGGGGGTTAATGATTAACCCCCTGTGCAGCGCCGCCCCTGCCCTTGG
>NW_005843061.1:98974-99435 GCF_000455745.1 Alligator sinensis
GGGCCTCAGGACCAGGGGGTCGGGGGCGGGGGACGGGGGTCTCAAGGCCATGGCCTAGGGCAGGGCAGCAACAATGACTGCCCCTTCCCAGCGCGCTGCCCGGTCCCGGCTCCCGCGGCCCTGGGGAGGGAGCAGGGGCCTGCGCTGCACCCCCCCCAGTTGTGGGGCGGGGCTGCACCCTGCACAAAGCCCAAAGCGGGGAGGGAGCACCCCTACAGTGCCGGGGGGGAAGCTGCACCCTGCACAAAACCCAAAGGGTGGGGGTTGCACCCCACACAGTGCCTGGGGGGGCTGCACCCCGCACAGTGCTGGGAGGGAGGGGCTGCATCTTGCACAGTGTTACGGGGTGCACCCCACACAGCACCCAAAGGGGGGAGAAGCTGAACCCCACACAGCACCTGTGGGGGAAGCTGCACCTGCACAGTACCCAAAGGGGGGAGCAACAGCACCCCCATAGCACC
>NW_005843061.1:100516-100745 GCF_000455745.1 Alligator sinensis
GCGGGGGGCCACACAGCAGGGGTGCTGCCCCCATTAGACGGCGCAGCCCCAGGCAGGCACTGACCCGCGGTGGCGCTGCCCACAGCCCGAGCAGGAGGCGCTGGGCCCCGGGTCGCCCAAGCTGGAGGAGGAGGAGGAGGAGCGGGACCTGAACAAGGCGCTGGGGGTGGCGCGCTTCCAGATCCTGCAGCACTCGCACTCGCACCCACGCGGCGTGGAGGATGCCGGG
>NW_005843061.1:101052-102044 GCF_000455745.1 Alligator sinensis
GGGGGGGGTGGCGCCTGCCGGCCCCATGCGCCCCCTCCCTTTGTCTCAGTTTTTCCTGCAGGAGGATGACGCAGGCGAGCGTCGGACCGAGGAGTCGTCCGCCCCCAGCTCCCCGGCTGAGCCCAGTCCGCCCGTGCCCGTACCTGCCGCCCCCCACGACGCCAGGGGTCCCAGGTGAGTGACTTTGCTGCAGGGCCCGGGGATGCCGGGGGGGGGGGGTGGGCATCGACCCCCAGCTTGGCTCTGGGAGTGGATGCTGAGGCAGGGGTGCGTGTTGCAGTCCGGAGGCCGAGGAAGAGCGCGAGGCCGAGGGCACGGGGCTGGACGAGCCCGGCTCCCCCGGGCGCCCCTTGGCCAAGTCGCAGCCTGGGCACCGCAGCTACAACCTGCACGAGCGCCGGCGCATCGGCAGCATGACGGGCGTGGAGCAGGCCCAGTACCAGAAGGTGCCCACGGACGAGTCGGAGGCGCAGACGCTGGCCTCGGCCGATCTGGACTACATGAAGAGTGAGCGTGGGCAGCGGGGCCACGGAGAGCTGGGCGGGGGTGTCCCCAGTCCCCCATGCGGGGCTCACCCGCGTCCCAGCCCAGGCAGGGGGGCCGGCGGAGGCACAGAGCTGCTCCCTGCATGCGGCATCCCCCCTGTGCCCTCCCATAACCCCAGCCCTCCCCCAGGCCCTAGGGTAGACCCCCTTCCCCACCCAGCCCAGGCCCAGTGTCTGCCCAGGGTGCCCTCGCCGCGGCAGGCACCCGGCAGTGCCAGGACAGGCCTCCCCGAGCCATTTGCCCGCATACCCGTGGCCCTGCCTGCTCAGCCCTCCGCCCCGGCTCCTGGCAGGTCACAGGTTCGAGGACGTGCCCGGGGTGCGCCGGCACCTGGTGCGGAAAAGCACCAAGGGTCAAATCGTGCACGTCAGCAAGGAGCACCGGGAGCCGAGCGCCCGGCACCGCAAGCACGACCGGCAGCCGCACGAGGTGGGGGCAGGCGCTTG
>NW_005843061.1:102110-102393 GCF_000455745.1 Alligator sinensis
GGGCCGGACGGGCGATCCTGGGGGCCCCTCCTGGGGTCCCGCTCACCCGCGCCCCGACCTGGCCGCAGGTGTTCGTGGAGCTGAACGAGCTGATGGTGGACAAGAACCAGGAGATGCAGTGGAAGGAGACGGCGCGCTGGATCAAGTTCGAGGAGGACGTGGAGGAGGAGACGGACCGCTGGGGCAAGCCCCACGTGGCCTCGCTGAGCTTCCGCAGCCTCCTGGAGCTGCGCAAGACGCTGGCGCACGGTAGGGGGGGGCCGTGGCCTGCCCGAGGGGGGGG
>NW_005843061.1:102437-104186 GCF_000455745.1 Alligator sinensis
TGCAGGGGCCGTGCTGCTGGACCTGGACCAGAAGACGCTGCCCGGCGCGGCCCACCAGGTGGTCGAGCAGATGATCATCTCGGACCAGATCCGGGCTGAGGACCGCGCCAACGTGCTGCGGGCACTGCTGCTCAAGCACAGGTCAGCCGGGCGCCGCGGGGGCCGGGCCTGCTCTGCTTGCTCCCAGGGGGGTGCACCCCTGCAGGGACACCTGTCCACGACCCCCCCGGCAGCAGCAGGGCCTTGTCAGCCGCGGGCCCCCCGCCCCGATGTCGGGGTCACGGTGTCGCGCTGCTCAGAGCTCTGCCCCCGCTGCAGAGATTTGGCCGTGGGGCAACATCTGCCTCTCCTGTGCTGCCAGATTTCCGGACGGGTGGGACAGGCCGGGGGGCCAGGCCCCGTGTCCCTGCTGGGGCCAGATCCCAGCAGGCAGGGTTGGCACGGGCCCAATCCTGATGTGCAGGGCCCGATCCGGCCGGGGGACTGGCCCCGCACCACTCGCCTGTCCCACGGGGCCAAAAAGCCGAGCACGACAGGGTCTGACGAGGCTTCGTGTGGGAGGGTGGGGACAGGGCGGATCCTGCCCTAGCCGCGGGCTTGGGGGGGCCCGCCGGCCTGGCCCGCGTGTCCATGATGGTCCCGTGCACCCGCAGCCACCCGAGCGACGAGAAGGACTTCTCCTTCCCCCGCAACATCTCGGCCGGCAGCCTGGGCTCCCTGCTGGGGCACCACCACAGCGCCAACCACGTGGGCGAGGGCGCCGAGCCAGCCGTCACCGAGCCCCTCATCGGCGCCGTCCCCGTTGAGCACGAGGTCCAAATCGACATTGAGCGTGAGGTCAGTGGCAGCCGGAGCCCGGCCGCCCCCTGTGCCTGTCTCCCACCCCGCTCCCTCCAAGCCCTGCCTCCTCCACCGCCCTCGACCCCTGCCCTGTGCCCCCTCCGCCATCGCAGCCCACGCTCACCTGTCCCCCCGTCTCCCCGCAGAAGGAGGTCCTGACCCCGCCGCCACCTGCCGGCATCACGCGCTCCAAGTCCAAGCACGAGCTGAAGCTGCTGGAGAAGATCCCGGACAACGCGGAGGCCACGGTGGTGCTCGTGGGTAAGGGCCGGCGGGGCCGGGCGGAGTGGGGGCAGTGCCGCGGGCAGGCGCTCACCCCCGTCCCGGCGCGCAGGCTGCGTGGAGTTCCTGGACCAGCCCACCATGGCCTTCGTGCGGCTGCAGGAGGCCGCGGAGCTGGACTCGGTGCTGGAGGTGCCCATCCCCGTGCGCTTCCTCTTCGTGCTGCTGGGGCCCAGCAGTGCCAACATGGACTACCACGAGATCGGCCGCTCCATCTCCACCCTCATGTCCGACAAGGTACCGCCTCCCCTGCCCTCGGCCGGAGCCCCCAGCCCGGCTTCGGGCCCCTGCAACCCCTGGGCTCCCTCCTGCCCCAGGCCAGGGGGGTTCGTGGTCCCCCTCCGGTCCCACGTAACACGGTGGGTGCCCGCAGCCCTTCCATGAGGCGGCCTACCTGGCGGACGACCGGCACGATCTGCTCAACGCCATCAACGAGTTCCTGGACTGCAGCGTGGTGCTGCCGCCCTCCGAGGTGCAGGGCGAGGAGCTGCTGCGCAGCGTCGCCCACTTCCAGCGCGAGATGCTCAAGCGGCGCGAGGAGCAGGAGCGGCGCCTGCTGCTGGAGCCCAAGTCCCCCGAGGAGAAAGGTGCCAGGGCCGGCCCCGCCGGGGGCACAGGGCGGGGGTG
>NW_005843061.1:104614-105406 GCF_000455745.1 Alligator sinensis
CTGCGCGGGGGTCATCTGGGTCTGGCTGTGGGGGCCTAGCTCGAGTGCCGGGCACTAACGCTGCCCCCCGCCCCAGGGGAGAAGACGGAGAACCTGATCGGGGTGTCGGAGCTGATCATCTCCACGGCGCTGCAGGGCATCATCTTCTGCCTTCTGGGCGCGCAGCCCCTGCTCGTCATCGGCTTCTCGGGGCCCCTGCTTGTCTTTGAGGAGGCTTTCTACACGGTGAGCCTGGCCCCCCAACAGCCACCACGGCCAACCTTGGAGGGCCTGTTCCTGGAGCTGGGGAGGGGCCGTGTCCCGGCACCACCCGCCCCTGGCCCCCGGCTGGGACAGTGCCTCACGGGCTGCCTGGCAGGGACCCCCCGGCCCGCAGCTGCAGCCTGCGTGGGTCCCCGGAGCCCCCGGCCTGGCGCTGCCCCAGGGGGCGGAGGGGGTGACCTGGGGGCAGGTGTGGGGGTGCAGGGCCGCAGCGCTGAGCCGGCGGGTGCAGTTCTGCAGGTCCAACGGGTTGGAGTACCTGGTGGGGCGCGTCTGGATCGGACTGTGGCTCGTGCTCATCGTGCTGGTGATGGTGGCCTTCGAGGGCAGCTTCCTCGTGCGCTTCGTGTCCCGCTTCACCCAGGAGATCTTCGCCTTCCTCATCTCCCTCATCTTCATCTACGAGACCTTCTCCAAGCTGGCCAAGGTCCGGCCCGGCCCAGCTGCGGGGGCATGGGGGCCATGGGCTGGACTTGGGGGCTGGGGTGGGCTCTGCATGGGGGTGGGCAGCACTGGGGGCAGGGATGGGAA
>NW_005843061.1:105858-113321 GCF_000455745.1 Alligator sinensis
GGGCCGGGGGCGCCGGGGTGGGGAGCTGGACCCTGACGCACTGCCCCTGCAGATCCGGCGGGTGATTGGGGACTTTGGCGTGCCCATCGCCATCCTCGTCATGGTGCTAGTCGACTACAGCATCCAGGACACCACCTACACGCAGGTCCGCGGGGCAGGGGGTCGGGGGAAGGGGGGGGGGCCCGAGGGCCAGTTCCTTGTGCCTGCAGTGCTCACCCCCGCTGCCCCCATCTCCCTGCAGAAGCTGAAGGTGCCAAGCGGCTTCTCGGTGACGGCACCCGAGAAGCGGGGCTGGGTGATCAACCCGCTGGGGGAGAAGGACCCCTTCCCCATCTGGATGATGGTGGCCAGCGTCCTCCCAGCCATCCTCGTCTTCATCCTCATCTTCATGGAGACCCAGATCACCACGTGAGAGCCGGGGCTGGGCTGGGCCAGCTGGGGAGGTGCTGGGAGCAGAGGTCTGGGCTGTGCAGGGGGGAGCTGGGAGCGCTGGGGGGGTCCTGGCTATCCTGGGGGGAGTTGGGAGTGCTGGCGGGGGGGACTAGGGGGGCTTGGGGAGTCTGGGCCATGCGCCGGGGGGCTGCGAGTGGTGCTGACCTGCCCTGCTCCCCCAGGCTGATCATCAGCAAGAAGGAGCGCATGCTGCAGAAGGGCTCCGGCTTCCACCTGGACCTGCTGCTCATCGTGGCCATGGGTGGCTGCTTCGCGCTGTTCGGGCTTCCCTGGCTGGCGGCCGCCACGGTGCGCTCGGTCACGCACGCCAACGCGCTCACCGTCATGAGCAAGGCCGTGGCGCCCGGCGACAAGCCCAAGATCCAGGAGGTGAAGGAGCAGCGCGTCACCGGACTGCTGGTGGCCGTGCTCGTGGGTGAGTCCTGCCCACGCTGTGCCATGCTGTGCCCAGCCCTGTTCCACCCTGGCTGAGCCTGGGGTAGCTCTGGGGGGCGGGAGGGTGATGCTGGGTGCAGCCTCGTCTGCAGGGTGCCCTTGGGGAGCGGGAGCAGGGGTGCAGGCCCAGGGCACAGGTGACTCCCTCTGCCTCCAGGCCTGTCCATCGTCATTGGGGAGCTGCTGCAGAAGATCCCACTAGCTGTGCTCTTCGGGATCTTCCTCTACATGGGGGTGACGTCGCTCAACGGCATCCAGTTCTACGAGCGCCTCCAGCTGCTGCTCATGCCCCCCAAGCACCACCCCGATCTCCCCTACGTCAAGAAGGTGCGGGGGTCAGAGCTGGTGCGGGGGTAGATCTGGGGGGCTGGGAGCCCTGCTGGGCAGCACCATGGAGGGACCTGGGTACAAGACACGGGAGGTGCTGTGCTTCTCTGCTTGGCACTGGTGAGGCATGCTCTGGATCTGGCGTGCAGTTCTGGGCTCCATGCTTTAAAAGGGACGTGGAGAAGTGAGAGGGACCGCAGGCAGCGACAGAGATGCTCAAGGGCTTGGAAGGCAGGTCGAGCCAGACGCTCCAGCAGCTGGGCCTGTTCCGGTGGCAGGAAAGGTGCCTCAGAAGCGACGTGAGAACAGGCTGCATTACCTGCAGGGCTGCCTGCCGTAAGGAGGGAAAGATCCTGTTCCCTTCTGCTGAGAGCAGGGCACGAGCAGCAGCTGTAAGTGGCAGCAAAGCAGGTTTAGGCTGGACCTCAGGAACCACTTCTGCATGGGCAGAGCAGGGAGGCCATGGGAGACGCCAGGGAAGGAGGGATGCACCATCGCTGGAGGTGTCAGAGAGGTTGGACAGACAGCGGTCAGCGATGATCAAGGCACAGCGATGCCTGTGCTCGGCTGGGGGGCTTCCCCGGGCTGTACCGGTTGCCCCTTTCCTACTTCTGCTCCACGTGTCCGGGTTCTTGAAGCCTCTCCCGAAGGTGCTGGGTGCTGGCTACAGCCCGGACTGGGGACGGGGCTGTGAAAATGCTCCTGATGGCACCGACCCCCAGGGTCCTGGCGAGAGGGTCTGCTCCTCTGCTCAGGACGTTGCCCCGTCCCCCTGCTCTAGGCAATGACTGTGTTGCTGAACCCAAGGCTGTCGGGGCGTTGTAGGACCAGGCCTTGTTTGGTGGGGCTCAGATGGGGCTGCTGCTTGGGGCAGAGGTTGGATGAGCAGCAACCCCCCCCGAGGTCCTGACCCCGGCCGGCAGCCCTGACCCATGGACTCTGCTGCTCTCGCAGGTGCGGACGCTGCGCATGCACCTGTTCACGGGGCTGCAGCTGGTGTGCCTGGCTGTGCTCTGGGCCGTCATGTCCACTGTGGCTTCGCTGGCCTTCCCCTTCATCCTCATCCTCACTGTGCCCCTGCGCATGTGCCTGCTTGCACGCATCTTCACCGACCACGAGATGAAGTGTGTAAGTGCCCCCCCGCCCCGAGATGTGGTGGGGAGACCCTCATCCTGCCTGTGTCCCGTGATCAGGCCCAGTGCCTCTGGCTATAGGGTGAGGTTCTCGCCCTCCCTGTGCCAGGCAGTGGCAGCTCTGGAATCGGGGGCTTTGGGGGTGGGAAGAGGCCCCCAAGCTCTGCGCCCACTCTGAGCCCCCCCTGTATCTCCCCAGCTGGACGCCAACGAGGCCGAGCCTGTGCTGGACGAACGGGAGGGCATTGACGAGTACAACGAGATGCCGATGCCTGTGTGAGCCGCCAGCCCAGCCTCTGTCCACGCACCTGGCCTGGCACAGGCAGATACGCGACCCCCCTCCTGCTGCTCCTCTGGGACACGCGTCACCACCGCCAAAGGACCTGGAGCGGCCCTGGGGCCCCGCTGTGGACCCCGCGCTCACCCAGTGCCTTGCTCCCCACGCCAGCGGGGAGGACAGCCCCTGCCTGGCCGCAGGCGCCTGCCAAAGAACCCGCCTTGCTGCCCAGCTGCCGTCCAGGGGCAGGGAGCGGGGCCCTGCTGGGGCTGGGGGGCACAGGGGCTGCCCCCTGCCCTGGCCTGCTCCGTCCAGCCCAGCCCTGGGTGCCTCTGACAATCAGGTGTTTCCAAGACTGCAGTATTTTATTTAAGACAATAATTGAACTGTCAATCAATGGCTTTGTAAGGAGCTGGGGCTGCGGCCGGGGCAGCTTCTGGGGCTCTGCAGCGGACGCTGGCCAAGCCTCCAGCCATGGCTCTCCACCTTCTCTGCCTCACGGCCCAGACAGACAGGAGGGCCTGGGTCTGACCCAGAACCCAGCTGCCTGTTCTTGCCGCAGGACCATGGCAGAGCCACTCCTGGGTGGCAGAGACCACCAGGCTGCAGGGCTGGACACTGGCTGTCTTGGTTTCTCTTGTGCATCCTGTCTGCAACCCTCATGCCAACACTACGTGGCCCCCCGCTCATGGGGGAAGAGGCTGCGCTCAGGGACACTGGCAACGTTCCCCTTTCCAATGCCCTGAGCCCAGGCCGCCCCGGATGGAGGCAGAAGCGTCACATGGCTGGGCCGAGGGAGGCTGTCAGCCCCTGGAGGGGTGGGGGCCACATCACGGGCACCTGGGGTGCACAGGAGCTGCTCCCAGGGCAGCTAATAAATGCAAAGACAAGGTGGATTTTTCACCTCTTTTATTGTAAAGTTTGTCCTCTGGGTCCAGCGCTCAGGCAGGGTGGCCACACACACACATGGCCACAGCCGGCCCAGCCCCACGGCGCCACTGTGCAAAGGGCCAGGCCCCCTCCCGCGGGCCCTTGGCCCCCAGAGCACCACGGGGCAGCAGTGACCGTGGCCAGTTGCTGTGGCAGGCTCAGGGACCTGCCCCACCGCAGCATCAGAGGCAGTGGACGGGCCCCTGCCACGGCTTGGTCCAGCACCCAGCCCCGCCACCAGGCAGCACCTGTCCCTCAGCCCCATCCCCACCAACAGCAATAAATAAGTCTGGCCTAGCCCTGTCTCCGCTCCCTGGGGCCCAGGGCCAGGGCCGAGGGACCCCTCAGAAGTGCAGCTCCCTCAACTTCTGCCGCAGGTACTGCTTGGCCTCCTCGATGCCGCTCACTTTCTCCAGCTCCGTGTAGGGCAGCTAGAAACGGGGGGAGCAGGTCACGTGGGGGTCCAGGAGGCCACAGCAGTCAAGGAGTGGGGTAGCAGAGATGGGCCCCACGCCAGGTGGAGAACACTGCCCCTTCCAGGGCAGCCTTTACCTCCATCCCTGGCCCTGTTAGCCAGCTGGAGCAAGCCCAGCACTGCCCCTGGCCCTCCCTCCAATGTCTAGGCCCAAGGGAACAGCCCAAGGTGGGGGCACCAGGGGGACGGATTTGGGGGAGAGGTGTTTGGTCATGGCCTTAACATGACTGCAATGGGACATGGGCACCAGGCAACGAGTGTCACTACACTCTGGGGTAAGGGACAATGGAGGGGAGCATGGCACACCCCAGCTGCAGTCAGGGCACAGGGCAGCTCCAGGCCCCTGGTATCAGGAGGTGGTGAAGGCCCCGGGGCCAGTCAAGGTCCAGGAAATGAGGACAGGGACAGCCAGCCATGAGGATGTTGATGTGGCGCTGCAGCCATGGCCGGAAACGCCAGGACCTTGGGCGAAGGTGGGATGGGGTCTCTAGGAAGCCTCTGTCTGGGGGCAGGAAAAGCCCTTCTTGCCCGATTCAGCCTGCATACCACCCCCATCTATGCGAAGAGGGGTGCGGGGCAGCCCCTGCCCTGCACACACCCCACTCACCTGGACCAGGCAGTAGCCCAGCAGCTGCAGGTGCCGGTCGCGCATGGCCCGTGAGCCCACCAGGATGTCCGAGTTCTGGCAGTAATGCCACTTGTCATTGACCGACAGCACGACCCTGCGGGACAGAGCAGGCAGCGTCAGGCTGACCAGGGCCACGGGGCTGCAGGGGAGACCTCCCGGGGTAGGGGCAGGGCTCGGACAGTGCGACCTCATGCCAATTATCCCAATGCTGAGGGCTAGGACAGGGAGGTCCCCCGCTCGGGGCCCCTGAGCAGATCTGTCAGCGCCAAGCAAGGCACGGTGGGAGCTGTGGTAGGGCAGAGCAGGGCCAGTACCTCTGGATCTCCTCGGCCCCCTGCGGCACGTCGCTCAGGCCACCCTTGGGGCTGGGTAGGTGTGGAGATGGGGGAGCGCAGGCCTCATCACGGGCAGCTGGACTCCTTTCCTCTGCCTCGTCAGGGGGCTGCTCCCCACGAAAGCAGCCAGGCGCGGCCTCCGGCCCCTCCAGGATCTTGCCAATGGGGAACTGGAAGAGTGTGGCAGTTGTGGTGCCGTGGGGAGAGCAGTCAGGGGTGCCGGCCTGTGTGGCTAGGCACTCGGAGGGGCTGCTCAGCGTAGAGCTGCCCTGGCTGCCCAGGGACGACTCCTTGCTCAGGCTGCAGTAATAGTCTGAAGGGGGCTGGTAGCAGGGCCCCCTGGGCGCGGGGCACAGTGTGGGCAAGAACCGCCCGGCCAGGTCACTCTCCCGTGGACCCTGGGGGCTGCTTGGCGTCTCCGGAGCAAAAGGGGCAAAGTCCTGCAAGTCCGAGGTGAGGGCCAGCACGCTGGTGCGCAGGGGGGCCACGGCGGGGCGCACAGGGGGGGCCTTGTAGGCTGCAGGGACCCGGGAGAGAGGCAGCACGGCACCCACGTTGTTGACCCACAGCAGGAAGTCTGCAGAGAGAACAGGCGGTCAAACCAACAACACGACTAAATCAATCAAACGGACACCGGGTAGTTCCTTTTCACACCGCAGAGAATGGAAGTGTGCAGCTCGTGGCCACCAGACATGGCAGGGGCCGAGTTCTGCCAGATTCACAAGGGACTGGACGCGTGCTTGGAGGAAAAGGGCATTGGTCATTACTGAGCAGGGAACGAGTGGCATGGCCTCTGCATCAGGCCTGCCTGGACCCTCAATGCTGGAGGCTGCAAATGGGAGAGGAGCAGGTGAAAACCCTGCTCAGACCCTGGTCACTCTCCTCCAGCCTCCACAGGACAGAGGAGCTGAGCACCACAGGCCTGGGGCTGACCCAGTACGTGGCAGTTCTGATGCCAAAGCAAGAGCTGTGGCAACAAGGCCAGCAGATCAGCTACACCTCCCCTTACCCCCAGAGATGGCATGCACTGCGCACATGCCCCCTGCCCCATGAAGGGGCCACTGGGGAAGTCCACCCCTGCTGGCACCTCACCGCACACCCCTGCTCCAGCCAGGCCCAGCCCTGGCCGGACCCAGCCCCGCTACCTGCGCAGTATCCAGGGGGCAGCACCTCGTCCTGCCGGTAGCAGTCCTCTCCCACCAGCTGCCGCAGGGCCTCCGCCACCAGCCCCTTGTAACTAGGGAGAGGAGCAAAAGGGTCATGGCCCGTTGCAGCCAGGCCCCATGGCCCTGCCAGGCTGCAAGGCAGCCCCCTTGACCCCAGGGCCCAAGTGTCCAGTACCAGGGCTGCACAGGAACTAGGGGTCCCAGAGCCCCGTTTCCCATCAGCCTTGCATCTCTGATGCGAGGAGCCTCGGGCACATGCAGCAGCCCTGGGCCTTGTTGCAGAGCAGGGGTGTGGGCGGAAGGGGCTGGCGGGGATAACCACTGCCCTCCACAGCACAGCAGTGTCCGTCTCCCACTGCAGGGAGCTCATGCCTCACATCTCTGCAGACAGTCACATGTCCATCTAGGGACCCAGGCTGCCCCCATGGGCCCCAGCTCCTCCACCACACCCTCCCAACCCCAGCTCCTGTTGGCCCTGCCTGCCCCCATGTTGCACCCACGCACCTGTACTTCCTGTTGGCCTCGTCAGCAGTCATGGCGTGGTCGAACATGAGGACGCGGTAGCGAGGGTCGAGGCGGGGGCCGTTGTAGTCCCGGAACTCCAGCTCCACTGTGGCATCCAGCAGGGAGAGGTAGCGGCGCACAATCACAGCGTGGGGGCTGCCTGTGGGGGCAGCACGGGCCTGGTGTCCCCTGGCCCCCCACACCCTTTGGGGCCCTCCTGTCCTGTCCCTGGGAAGGGATGGACCCCGCCAAGGGCCTCTATTCACACTCCACATGCACAGTCCCCATCACCCAGCGCTGCCGGACCCCTCTGCAGCCCTGCACCTGCTCCTCCCAGCCCAGGCCCCCCGCTCTGGACCCAGCAACAGGTCTACCCAGGCAGAAGCCCAACGTACTCATGACATTGGCGATGAAGGCCGGGGAGAAGACCTGGTGCAGAACACACTGGGGGAAGTGACTGAGCTGGAACATGGACATGAGGATGTTGACGGTGGCCAGGGGTGAGCTTATGGCCTTCTGATCCAGGATGGCCTCCAGCTTGGGGAAGAGCTCGCCATGGTTGGACGGCCGGTAGTTCATGCGGCTGAAGGGGAACACCAGCTTCTGGATCACCTGCAGCAGAGACAGGGTCAGGAAGGGCCAGGGCAGCATGGGCCAGCCCCAGCAAGGGGGGGGTCAGGCAGGTGCCAGACCACGACGTGGTGGCACACTGCCCTGGGGAAGCCTGGCCCCAGCGACCCGCCAGCCTAGCTCCAGGCGCTCACCTTGCTGTCCAGCTGCTCCCCACGCCTCCGCAGGAA